>NC_089490.1:207894206-207897618 GCF_036850765.1 Saccopteryx bilineata
TTTGATATCAGGGTCCTTGGACTTTATTTCCTGTTACAACATGTACATGTCTTAGATACATCATGCTTGATGTTTCATGTTGGAAAATTTCTTCCAGTTGTTTAAATGGGCATATAAGTGTAGATATGTGTATGTCGACCTAAAATAAGCAATAAAAGCCCATGGGAATGCTAAGAACAATTTACTGTAGGTCAGTGGAACTAGAAATCAGTGGGAACAAATGAGCCACAAGAAAAGAATGATCCATGAATTTCTCAACCTGGAAAACGTGGTGGCAGTCCCATCCTAGACTCTTAGCAGCTTCGGGAGGTCAAGGGCAGGCTTGCAAAACAGCGTTTTCCAAGTTGGCCATCTAATGACAGTTTTCAAATGTCATTTAATAAGTTGCAAAGATAACCTTTCTGTATATTCAGTTACAGTTTGCTACAGAGTACAGAAAAGTCATTGACCTTCTCTCTGCTGTGCTTTATTTTTCTGTTCATGAATGATCAAGTCTCATACTGTCTCACTGACCCGGGATATTTTTCTGTCCTCTACTCTCCCAGTTCAGACTCAGGATGAAGATATTAGATATAGACAGATAGCACGGTCTGGGCATGGGGTCATGGCCATGTGTGGACTTTTACAGGTGACCATGTGGCTGTCTAGGAGCATCATTGTCCTCAGGGACAATGACAGTTCTATGAAAGGGGTAGAATATGCCCCTTGTTATACTAAGCCAGCTAGTTAGCAAAACAGTCTCTATTAAAATTGACTTGGGTTTACTACATTTAGATAAATTAATAGATTATGTAAAGTAAATTCTATCCTTGCTGCCAATCCCATTTTTGAAATTTTTATCTAGGATAGCCCTTGCCCTGCAAACTTTTCTTGATTTAAATGAGCTGGAAGATACCTGGAAAATGATATAGTATCACTCTATGTGATAAAACTCTTTTCTATACATTATTCCTATTTCCAAGTCAATCGAAGCAGATTAAATCTCGACATTTCATTATTCGAGATTCCTAAATGTGTGTGTGTCTTGTTACTCAGAGGGAAAGCAAACTAGAAAAAATACTTTCATTGTAAGAGATGTATTTAACTTTCATAACAGCAGTCTTTATCCACTTATTTCCCTCCTTAAATATAGAAAGGAGAATCCATAATTTCTTAGTTGGCTCATAAACATCATTTTATTAACTTGGCAAATAGCTGTCAATATTTGTTAGTTTATAGATTAAGAATAAGTGTTCAAGAGAACTACCAAATAATTGATAGATTCCATACTTATCTTTGAATTTCCAGTTTAGTTCTACACAAATAAAATATTTATAGGAATATTTGAGAAGCAGCATAGATACTCAGTAAGATAATACACTGCATTTATAAGCAGCAGAGAAATACACTTACAGGAATTGTTGACGTGGGCAGGTTGGGGTTTACTCAGAGATGTCAGAGCATCAGGTGTGGTGATGAACCCTTTGAGCAGTACACACGTTCCTGTACGTCCTCATGCCTCTGACCATCCAGAGTACAGTCATACATGTACGTCTTTCAACTCTGAGCTGGAGCTGTAAAAGCTGGCACAGTAAATGTATGTTCTTCTTGTTTCTATAAATTGATTATCAAACAAACATGATTTTAAGTTAATAAAACTGTAACTGGAACTAATTTCATTTTTTGAATAAAAGCTTACTCCCGTGTGTGTCAGTGAACATGAAAAAAACTCACTACTCAAAGGGTGAAAGGTCAGCAGAGATATGGTTTCTTTACAAGGCACATTTTAGATCCCCCATCCTGGGACACTTGTACTCTGGGTCACCCTGACTTCAATTCATTTGTTGTACGCATGAAATCCAGGGAAAAACATTTTGTAAAATTGTGATCAAGTGATAGCCCCTAGAGTGGAACGTGTACATGTATACATACATACATACATGCGTGCATGCATGCATGCATACACACATACATACAAAAACAAACAGCCTCACAAAGAACATGCAAGACAAGTTATTTATAAAACTGGGTGTTTGATCTTCATACTGTGATCAGTGTTAAGTTTTAGAAAGACATAGAATACAAGGTAATAGCTTTCTTCAAAAGAATCCATATAGATTGAGCAGTTTTGTTTCAGTTGATCTTATTACATGATGTAAGAATGCCACGTGGGAAGAGGTGGAAGAACTATATAAGGTGTCTTCAGCTCACTGCTTTTATACTTGTTTCCCAAACAGCTGCTGACAAATCACTATGAAAGGTGCTGGAAATACTACTGTCTCCCTGGAGGGTGGGGAAACTTTGGAGCTGCCTCAGAAGAAGAACTTCATTTATCAAGAAAATTGTTCTGGGGCATTTTTGATGCCCTGTCTCAAAAGGTAATTTAATATATTGTGGGTTTGTGTGACGGAATAATGCAAGTCATTAATTCTTGATAAGACTTATCAAGACTTACATAATTTAATTTTTTTCTCTTGTCTGAATTTATAGCAAATGTTGAGAATGCATTTCAAATCAACTTTTCATAGTTGCTATGGTAATGTTTTATATGATGATAACACTTTCTAAATTTAAAATGGCTAAGCACTTTAGGAAATCACAGACACTGGTTGATACGTTTTTGGTATATTTGGACTTATTTGGGCTCAAACTCTCCCTATTCACCTCCTCAATCTTATGAAACCTGAAAAAATCATATCAAGTATGAAAATGTTATATTAAATCTCCTGAAGTTCTAATATTCCAGTGATTTACTGACTCTCCTGCTTTGCTACTGTGGAGATACAAGTACCTCTGCTCAGACCTGCTTTGCATGGGAAGTTCCTTATAGTTTCCTTATTTATAGTGAATAGTTCATAAACTTTCAGAATAGCACATCAGAGAAAATCAGAGCATCATGCTGTGTACAGTTGTGCTTAAATTATTAACCAAAATCATTTTGACTTCCCAAGTGGACTTGATTAGATGGTTGGAACAGGGTAACTGGAATTTGTTTCCTAATAGGGGAAAGTTAATATGTGACATCATTTAGTAGTGACTTCCTGACACTTTTTCTTGCTGAACTGCCTGTTAAACAGAGTTCTTTTAAATAATAAATATAAGGTATTTTTAAAAGAATTTATAACATTAATGTTAAATTGAATGGTTGAAATGATATAAATTTTAAATGATTACTTTTTGATTTTAAAAAACCTATAAGTACATTTTTTTTAAGTGAGAGGAGAGGAGATAGACAGACTCCCACATGTGCCCCAACTGGGATCCACCCAGTAACCTCCATCTGGGATTGATGCTTAAATCAGCTGAACTAGTTTTAGTGCCTGTGGCCGATGCTCAGACAATCACACCACTGGCTACAAGAGTGGAAGAGAGAGAGAAGGGGGAGAAGGACGGGGAGAGAAACAAATGGTCACTTCTCATGTGTGCCCTGACT
>NC_089490.1:207897641-208114868 GCF_036850765.1 Saccopteryx bilineata
ATGCCTCCTTCCTCCTGAATTTCACACCATGCACTATTTCTCTCTGCTAATTTCAATATGCGTCCTTTCACTGTAATAAAACACAACCATGAGTATAACAGTTTTCTGAATCCAGTGAGTCTTAGCCAATCATTGGGACTGAGGGTGGTCCTGGAGACCCCTAACTCAATTAGGAAAGGAAAATACAGCATGCAAACCAAAAAAGGCAGGTACAAAGTTTTCAAATGAAAAAATTGAGTCTATAAAAAACAGAAATATAATTACATATACATAAATTTATATATACATATACATAAATTGAAAAAGTTAAGAAATTTGCAGCATCTAAATTAAGGAATATTTTTGTTGAAAAATACAAATGTTGAAAAGACATTCTGTTCTGAGCATGAAAACACCCAATATCACAAAAGTATCCATTATACCTGTAAAAATGAGTGACTTGATAAAAGTAATATCAGGAGTTTTAGAGGTTTTGACAATAAGATAATTCTCAGAATCTTTAATTTTTATATCCATCTGGCAAGCTGACATCACTGTAAATGACAATAAAAATCCATCTTTTCTTCATTTCAAATTCCTATTGAAATAACATCACGGAATTTAGAAGATACACAATGCTCAAAACAATTCAGGTAGAAAAGGGAGCAAGGCACACAAATCAGAATTCAAGCAATTTCAAGAAATGTACATGCAAAAGGTTATCTGAACATTGCAGAAGAAACCCAACCAGAGTACACAAGGAGTGGCAGAATACATCTGAGAAAGACTCTTATTTGCCATAAAGATTTTCATAAAGAAGCTAAATTCAGAAATTTGAGGCATGAAATGAAGTCCCAAGGAGACAAAAGGGAAAAAAAGTCTGTAGACATAGCAAATTCTACCTTTTTTGTTTAATTTAGTGAGAGGAGGGGAGGTAGAGACAGACTCATGCATGCACCCTGACCAGGATCCACCCAGCAAGCCCACTAGGGGGCGATGCTCTGCACATCTGCAACTGAGCCATTTTTTAGTGCCTCAGGCAGAGGCCAAGGAGCCATCCTCAGCACCTGGGGCCAACTCACTCCAATCAAGCAGGAGGGGAGAAGAAAGAGAGAAGTGAGAGGGGGGTGTGTGGAGAAGAAGATGGTCACTTCTCCTGTGTGCACTGACCCAAAATTGAACCAAATGTCCATATGCCGGGTCAATGCTCTACCACTGCTCCAATCAGCCAGGGTCATCATTTGCATTTATGAGCAAGTCTTTAACTGTTATACTCATGGTTGTGTTTTATTATATTGAAATAAGTAATTGTAATAGGTATAGATCAGATGAATATGCCCCCAATTCAGTCTTTCTCAGGATGCCAGTTGTCATGGTTAAGTTTTGATGATTATACAAAAATAAAACCCAAAATCCAAAACCAAAGTTTCTGACCAGTTTTATGTATAAAGTCCCTAATAACTGATTCTATTACTTTAAAGCTCAAGTTTTGAGAGTCCCATTCATGCTTATTTCATTAATTTCTTTTAACTGCCAATTTACTAAAATGTAGAATTATGGGAAAGGGTAGTGAGGAAGACTTTTTATTTTCAGCAAGACAGAGAGAGGAGAGAGAGGGAGGGAGAGGGACAAAGAGTGAGGGAGGGAGATAGAAAGACAGGAAGAGAGAAATGAGAAGCAACAACTTGTAATTGTGGAACTTTCGTTATTCATTGATTGCTTCTCATATGTGCCTTGATGGGGGGGGCTACAGCAGAGTGAGTGATCCCTTGCTCAAGCCAGTGATCTTGGGCTCAAGCCATCGACATCTGGGCTCAAACCAGAGACAATGGAATCATATCAAATGATCCCATGATCAAGCTGGTGACCTTGCATTCACGGCAACTACCTTGGGGTTTCAAACTTGGGCCCTCAGCATCCAGATCAATATTCTACCCACTGTGCCACCACCAGTTAGGCAGAATACTCTTTTTAAAAAACCAAAACACACAAATTTACAAGCTACTTTGTCTCCACTGTGTTAAAAGAATTCAGTTTTAGTAAATTCACTGATGGCTTTCCACTCAAGATAGACGACTAAGCAGATGTGGAAAAACCATCTGACATCCAACTCAAACACAGAAATGTCTACTATATAACAAATCATAGGTAAACAAATATATAATTAAGTCTGCATCCAAGAAGGCAAAGTTTTGAAGTACCAAAAACAAAAAGGAAAACTCACAGCCCAAGTGGTGAGGCACTGATGCCAGTGGATCACCAGAGTTATCAGTACTACTATTGGGAATAGGACAAAGCTTTAAAGGTAAAACTAAACTCCCTTCATAAGCCACAGGGCAGGCTAAACTCCTTGTCATCCCTGTAGTCATCAACAAGAAGTGAAAATGTCAAACAAGCTTCATGTATGATACATAATCAAAGTTTCTATTATCTGCACAGTACACAGTAGGACAAGTCAAGAAACTAGAAGCTGATCTAGAAGCGTCCAAGCAGGTGAACTTGGAGAAATTTGGGATAGTGGCACAGCACACTTAGAGGGTATAAAATAGCCACACCCTTTCCCACACACCTTGCCCTATGCTCCTCTCCCATCTGGTTGTTCCTGAGTCACATCGTTTTCAAACAAACAGGTAATGTTCATGTAGGGATACAACCTTCAGCCCTGCATCTCCATATCCTGGCACCAGTTTTCCTGAGACTTCAGAAACACTGAATGGAAAGCTGGGAGTACATCTACCATAACCAGAAGGAACCCAGGGAACCCAGCCCATAATTCTAGTCATTTTTCCCAAGGCTGAAGTCAACATTTCAGTTTTCTATTTTAAGTTATTTAAAATTTTATCTTTTTAGGCCTGACTGGTGGTGGCGCAGTGGATAAAGCGTCGACCTGGAAATGCTGAGGTCGCCGGTTCGAAACCCTGGGCTTGCCTGGTCAAGGCACATATGGGAGTTGATGCTTCCAGCACCTCCCCCCTCTCTCTCTCTGTCTCTCTCTCCTCTCTCTCCCTCTCTGTCTCTCCTCTCTAAAGATGAATAAATAAAAAAATAATAATAATAAAAGGTTGTGGTTGTTTAAAAAAAAATTAGGGGATATTTCAAAATGAATATAAAGTGATAAAATATCCCTTAATTTAGAGAAAAATTTTATCTTTTTTTTTAATTTTTATTAAATTTAATGCAGTGACATTGATAAATCAGGGTACATATGTTGGGAGAAAATATCTCTAGATTATTTTGACATTTGATTGTGCTGTATACCCCTCCCGCAAAGTTAAATTGTCTTCTGTCACCTTCTATCTAGTTTTCTTTGTGCCCCTCCCATCCCCTAACCCCTCTCTCCTTCTTCACCCCATCCCCCCTCCCCCAACCCCCCGCCCCTGTTGCCATCAAATTCTTGTTCATGTCTCTGAGTCTCATTTTTATGTCCCTTCTATGTATGGATTCATCTCAGTTTTTTTTCTGATTTACTTATTTCACTCCGTATAATGTTATCAAGGTCCATCCATGTTATTGTAAATGATCCGATGTCATCATTTCTTATGGCTGAGTAGTATTCCATAGTATATATGTACCAAAGTTTTTTAATCCACTCGTCCTCTGACAGACACTTGGGCTGTTTCCAGATCTTCGCTATTGTGAACAATGCTGCCACAAACATGCGGGTACATTTCTCCTTTTCGAGCTGTTCTAAGCTTTTGCACAGCTAAAGACAACAAGAACAGAATAAAAAGACAAACTACACAATGGGAGAACATATTTGACAATACGTCTGATAAGGGGTTAATAACCAAAATTTATAAAGAACTTGTAAAACTCAACACCAGGAAGACAAACAACCCAATCCAAAAATGGGCAAAAGAGATGAATAGACACTTCTCCAAAGAGGACATACAGATGGCCAATAGGCATATGAAAAAATGCTCAATATCACTAATCATTAGAGAAATGCAAATTAAAACCACAATGAGATATCACCTTACACCAGTCAGAATGGCGCTTATCAACAAAACAACACAGAATAAGTGCTGGCGAGGATGTGGAGAAAAGGGAACCCTCCTGCACTGCTGGTGGGAATGCAGACTGGTGCAACCACTGTGGAAAACAGTATGGAGATTCCTCAAAAAACTGAAAATCGAACTGCCTTTTGACCCAGCTATCCCACTTTTAAGAATATACCCCAAGGACACCATAAAATTTTATCTTTAATCAACTCAGAACTCCAAACAAAATGTCCACAAAGCAGAAGTCATTAACTATGCCTTATATCTCCTTTGCTTCCTCTATTGCCTATTTAAGTGAATTCACAGTCATTCAACAACAACCAAAAGAAAAAAAAAATAAATAAACAAGGCAGCAGCAGCTTTTCTAAAACCATATACAAACACAAAACCATCTCATTAGAACACCTCCCAACCCAGGGTACAAATGGAGTTCCACTGAGAATAAGCTTGTAAATAAAACTACAATGCTAATAAAGAAACCACTATTATTAGAGTGAGTCAACAAACACAATAAAACAAGTAACAACCTAAATCACAGAAATAAAGCAGTCTGAAAAAGACTTTAAATATGTGTAAAATGTTCAAGATTATGAAAGAATAATCTATGAAAATTGGTAGATATGAAAAAGAATAAAAAAGAAAATATACTCATTGAATAAACTCAAAACACAGGTTAAATAGTAAGCAAGAGATAAATGAAAATAAAATCAAGGTAAAAGATATGAAGAATAGATGCACAAAAGGCTTTTGATAAAATACAACACAATTTTATGTTTAAGACTCTCAACAAAATGGGTATAGAAGGAAAATATCTCAACATGATAAAGGCCATATATGATAAACCATCAGCCAACATCCTATTAAACGGCATAAAACTGAGGACTTTCTACCTTAAATCAAGAACAAGACAGGGTTGTCCACTCTCTCCACTCTTATTTAACGTGGTGCTAGAAGTTCTGGCCAGAGCAATCAGACAAGACAAAGAAATAAAAGGCATCCATATCGGAAAAGAAGAAGTAAAGCTATCACTTTATGCTGATGATATGATCCTATACATCGAAAACCCGAAGGACTCCACAAAAAGATTATTAGAAACAATAAACCAATACAGTAAGGTCGCAGGATACAAAATTAACATACAAAAGTCCATGGCCTTTCTATATGCCAACAATGAAATATTAGAAAACGAACTCAAAAAAATAATCCCCTTCACGATTGCAACAAAAAAAATAAAATACCTAGGAATAAACATAACAAAGAATGTAAAGGACCTATATAATGAAAATTATAAAGCATTGTTAAGGGAAATCGAAAAAGATACAATGAGATGGAAAAATATTCCTTGTTCTTGGATAGGAAGAATAAATATAATCAAAATGGCTATATTACCCAAAGCAATATACAAATTTAATGCAATTCCCATCAAAATCCCTATGAGATTTTTTAAAGAAATGGAACAAAAAATCATCAGATTTATATGGAACTATAAAAAACCCTGAATAGCCAAAACAATCCTAAGGAAAAAGAATGAAGCTGGGGGCATTACAATACCTGACTTTACACTATATTATAGGGCCACGATAATCAAAACAGCATGGTATTGGCAAAAAAATAGACACTCAGACCAATGGAACAGAATAGAAAGCCCAGAAATAAAACCACATATATATGGTCAAATAATCTTTGATAAAGGGGCCAACAACACACAATGGAGAAAAGAAAGCCTCTTCAACAAATGGTGTTGGGAAAACTGGAAAACCACATGCAAAACAATGAAACTCGACTATAGCCTGTCCCCGTGTACTAAAATTAATTCAAAATGGATCAAAGACCTAAATATAAGACCTGAAACAATAAAGTACATAAAAGAAGACATAGGTACTAAAATCATGGACCTGGGTTTTAAAGAACATTTTATGAACTTGACTCCAATGGCAAGAGAAGTGAAGGGAAAGATAAATGAATGGGACTACATCAGAATTAAAAGTTTTTGCTCAGCAAGAGAAACTGATATAAAAATAAACAGACAGCCAACTAAATGGGAAATGATATTTACAAACAACAGCTCAGATAAGGGCCTAATATCCAAAATTTACAAAGAACTCATAAAACTCAACAACAAACAAACAATCCAATAAAAAAATGGGAAGAGGACATGAACAAACACTTCTCCCAGGAAGAGATACAAATGGCCAACAGATATATGAAAAGATGCTCAGCTTCATTAGTTATTAGAGAAATGCAAATCAAAACTACAATGAGATACCACCTCACCCCTGTTAGATTAGCTATTATCAACAAGACGGGTAATAGCAAATGTTGGAGAGGCTGTGGAGAAAAAGGAACCCTCATTCACTGTTGGTGGGACTGTAAAGTAGTACAACCATTATGGAGGAAAGTATGATGGTTCCTCAAAAAACTGCAAATAGAACTACCTTATGACCCAGCAATCCCTCTACTGGGTATATACCCCAAAACCTCAGAAACATTGATACGTGAAGACACATGTAGCCCCATGTTCATTGCAGCACTGTTCACAGTGGCCAAGACATGGAAACAACCAAAAAGCCCTTCAATAGAAGACTGGATAAAGAAGATGTGGCACATATACACTATGGAATACTACTCAGCCATAAGAAATGATGACATCAGATCATTTACAGCAAAATGGTGGGATCTTGATAACATTATAAGGAGTGAAATAAGTAAATCAGAAAAAAACAAGAACTACATGATTCCATACATTGGTGGAACATAAAAATGAGACTAAGAGACATGGACAAGAGTGTGGTGATTACCAGGGGTGGGGGGAGGGAGGACATGGGAGGGAGGGAGGGAGAGAGTTAGGGGGAGGGGGAAGGGCACAGAGAACTAGATAGAGGGTGGCAGAGGACAATCTGACTTCGGGCAAGGGGTACGCAACATAATTTAATGATAAAATAACCTAGACATGTTTTCTTTGAATATATGTACCCTGATTTATTAATGTCATCCCATTACCATTAATAAAAATTTATTAAAAAAAAAAGATATGAAGAAATTACATAGAATTTGGCACAGAGATGAGGAGAGATGAAAACTACAAAGGAAGTTAAAGAACTGAATGAGAAACTCCAGCATATGTCAAATAGAAGTTCTAGAAATTCATGAAAAAAATGAGGCAAAGATGCTATTTAAAGAAATAATGGACATCTAAGCAACAAGGATAAAAACAAATTCAAAGTGAAAGGCTGGAAAACAATACTCCAAGCAAACAACACCCCAAAAAAAGCAGATGTAGCAATACTCATATCTAATAATGCTGACTACAAGACAGAAAAAGTACTCAGAGACAAAAATGGTCATTTCATAATGATTAAGGGGAAGTTGAATCAAGAAGACATAACAATCCTTAATATATATGCACCAAACCAAGGAGCACCAAAATATATAAGACAGCTACTTATTGACCTTAAAACAAAAACTAACAAAAATACAATCATACTTGGAGACCTCAATACACCGCTGACGGCTCTAGATCGGTCATCCAAACAGAGAATCAATAAAGATATAGTGGCCTTAAACGAAATACTAGAACACCTGGATATGATAGACATCTACAGGACACTTCATCCCAAAGCGACAGAGTATACATTTTTCTCTAGTGTACATGGAACATTCTCAAGAATTGACCATATGTTGGGCCACAAAGACAATATCAGCAAATTTAGAAAAATTGAAATTGTACCAAGCATATTTTCTGATCATAAAGCCTTGAAACTAGAATTCAACTCCAAAAAAGAGGGGGAAAAACCCACAAAAATGTGGAAACTAAACAACATACTTCTAAAAAATGAATGGGTCAAAGAAGAAATAAGCGCAGAAATCAAAAGATATATACAGACAAATGAAAATGAAAATACGACATATCAGAATCTCTGGGATGCAGCAAAAGCAGTAATAAGAGGAAAGTTCATATCACTTCAGGCCTATATGAACAAACAAGAGAGAGCCGAAGTAAACCACTTAACTTCACACCTTAAGGAACTAGAAAAAGAAGAACAAAGACAACCCAAAACCAGCCGAAGAAAGGAGATAATAAAAATCAGAGCAGAAATAAATGAAATAGAGAACAGAAAAACTATAGAAAAATTCAATAAAACAAGGAGCTGGTTCTTTGAAAAGATCAACAAAATTGACAAACCCTTGGCAAGACTCACCAAGGAAAAAAAACACAGGACTCAAATAAATAAAATCCAAAATGAAAGAGGAGAGATCACCACAGACATCATAGATATACAAAGAATTATTGTAGAATACTATGAAAAATTATATGCCACCAAATACAACAATCTAGAAGAAATGGATAAATTCCTAGAACAATACAACCTTCCTAGACTGAGTCATGAAGAAGCAGAAAGCCTAAACAGACCAATCAGCAGGGAGGAAATAGAAAAAACTATTAAAAATCTCCCCAAAAATAAAAGTCCAGGCCCAGACGGTTATACTAGTGAATTCTATCAAACATTCAAAGAAGACTTGGTTCCTATTCTACTCAAAGTCTTCCAAAAAATTGAAGAAGAAGCAATACTTCCAAACACATTTTATGAGGCCAACATAACCCTCATACCAAAACCAGGCAAGGATGGCACAAAGAAAGAAAACTACAGACCAATATCTCTAATGAATACAGATGCTAAAATACTAAACAAAATACTGGCAAACCGAATACAACAACATATTAAAAAAATAATACATCATGATCAAGTGGGATTCATCCCAGAATCTCAAGGATGGTTCAACATACGCAAAACGGTTAACGTAATACACCATATCAACAAAACAAAGAACAAAAACCACATGATCTTATCAATAGATGCAGAAAAGGCTTTCGAGAAAATACAACACAATTTTATGTTTAAGACTCTCAACAAAATGGGTATAGAAGGAAAATATCGCAACATGATAAAGGCCATATATGATAAACCATCAGCCAACATCCTATTAAACGGCATAAAACTGAGGACTTTCTACCTTAAATCAGGAACAAGACAGGGTTGTCCACTCTCTCCACTCTTATTCAACGTGGTGCTAGAAGTTCTGGCCAGAGCAATCAGACAAGACAAAGAAATAAAAGGCATCCATATCGGAAAAGAAGAAGTAAAGCTATCACTTTTTGCTGATGATATGATCCTATACATCGAAAACCCGAAGGACTCCACAAAAAGATTATTAGAAACAATAAAGCAATACAGTAAGGTCGCAGGATACAAAATTAACATACAAAAGTCCATAGCCTTTCTATATGCCAACAATGAAATATTAGAAAACGAACTCAAAAAAATAATCCCCTTCACGATTGCAACAAAAAAAATAAAATACCTAGGAATAAACATGACAAAGAACGTAAAGGACCTATATAATGAAAATTACAAAGCATTGTTAAGGGAAATCGAAAAAGATACAATGAGATGGAAAAATATTCCTTGTTCTTGGATAGGAAGAATAAATATAATCAAAATGGCTATATTACCCAAAGCAATATACAAATTTAATGCAATTCCCATCAAAATCCCTATGAGATTTTTTAAAGAAATGGAACAAAAAATCATCAGATTTATATGGAACTATAAAAAACCCCGAATAGCCAAAACAATCCTAAGGAAAAAGAATGAAGCTGGGGGCATTACAATACTTGACTTTAAACTATATTATAGGGCCACGATAATCAAAACAGCATGGTATTGGCAAAAAAATAGACACTCAGACCAATGGAACAGAATAGAAAGCCCAGAAATAAAACCACATATATATGGTCAAATAATCTTTGATAAAGGGGCCAACAACACACAATGAAGAAAAGAAAGCCTCTTCAACAAATGGTGTTGGGAAAACTGGAAAGCCACATGCAAAAGAATGAAACTCGACTACAGCCTGTCCCCGTGTACTAAAATTAATTCAAAATGGATCAAAGACCTAAATATAAGACCTGAAACAATAAAGTACATAGAAGAAGACATAGGTACTAAAATCATGGACCTGGGTTTTAAAGAACATTTTCTGAACTTGACTCCAATGGCAAGAGAAGTGAAGGCAAAGATAAATGAATGGGACTACATCAGAATTAAAGTTTTTGCTCAGCAAGAGAAACTGATATCAAAATAAACAGACAGCCAACTATATGGGAACTGATATTTTCAAACGACAGCTCAGATGAGGGCTTAATATCCAAAATTTACAAAGAACTCATAAAACTCAACAACAAACAAACAATCCAATAAAAAAATGGGAAGAGGACATGAACAGACACTTCTCCCAGGAAGAGATACAAATGGCCAACAGATATATGAAAAGATGCTCAGCTTCATTAGTTATTAGAGAAATGCAAATCAAAACTACAATGAGATACCACCTCACTCCTGTTAGATTAGCTATTATCAACAAGACGGGTAATAGCAAATGTTGGAGGGGCTGTGGAGAAAAAGGAACCCTCATTCACTGTTGGTGGGACTGTAAAGTAGTACAACCATTATGGAGGAAAGTATGGTGGTTCCTCAAAAAACTACAAATAGAACTACCTTATGACCCAGCAATCCCTCTACTGGGTATATACCCCAAAACCTCAGAAACATTGATACGTGAAGACACATGTAGCCCCATGTTCATTGCAGCACTGTTCACAGTGGCCAAGACATGGAAACAACCAAAAAGCCCTTCAATAGAAGACTGGATAAAGAAGATGTGGCACATATACACTATGGAATACTACTCAGCCATAAGAAATGATGACATCAGATCATTTACAGCAAAATGGTGGGATCTTGATAACATTATAAGGAGTGAAATAAGTAAATCAGAAAAAAACAAGAACTACATGATTCCATACATTGGTGGAACATAAAAATGAGATTAAGAGACATGGACAAGAGTGTGGTGATTACCAAGGGGGGGGGGAGGGAGGACATGGGAGGGAGGGAGAGAGTTAGGGGGAGGGGGAGGGGCACAGAGAACTAGATGGAGGGTGACGGAGGACAATCTGACTTTGGGCGAGGGGTTTGCAACATAATTTGATGACAAAATAACCTAGACATGTTTTCTTTGAATATATGTACCCTGATTTATTAATGTCATCCCATTACCATTAATAAAAATTTATTAAAAAAAAATAAAGAAATAATGGTGAAATTTTCACAACTGAAGAAATAAGTCCCCAAATTGTAATCCAAGTCCTAAGCAGAATAATTAAAAATAAATCCACACCTAAACAAAACAAAGATGGAGCAAATACTCCTACTAGCAAATAACTGCTAGTATTAGAATAAAATCAAGACTAACAGCAGAACTGGTTAGTAAAAAAACACCAAAATAAATAGCAGGCAATATCTAAGATGGTGGCAAAGTAGGTAGATGTCACACTCGCCTCGTCCCAGGAGTTACAATTAAATTTAAGTACAATCATTCTGAATAACCAACTCTAGACTAAATGAAGAGTAATCTTATAACCTCCTGAGGAACAAAGATCACAGTCCCACACCAGGCCCCTCATCCCAGAGTTCCAGAGCCAAAAAGAGAAGTCCTCATAACTTTTGGTGTAAAAAAACAGGAGGGGTTGAGACTGAGGTTGAGGATTGAGGTTGAGGGACACAAAGGGCTGCTGGTATCCCAGGCAGTTCCTCTTAAAGGGTCTGCACACCCCACACACTTACTTAAACTCACTCCTTCTGAGGTCCAGCACTGGGGCAGCTGCTAGAAAGGCACAAGAGACATAAAGGAAAGACGTGAATTGGACCATCAAGGCAAAGCTTGAGGAACAGCCTTCTCCCAGGCAGAAGTGCTGGCAGAGACTATTATTGTTTCTTTGATAAACCCTTCCCCCACAGAGAAGCCAGCAGATGGCATATCTGAATCTCCACTAATATGGTCACAAGTTGGCCTTGCCCTTGTGTTTACCTAAGGCCACTCCACCCAATTTGTGGGCCCAGCCAAAGTGTTTCAAGTGGCTTTTTCATATAATGAAAAAGTCTTGGTTCATGCCTCACATTTTTCTAAAATCTCAAACAAGCAGCACCTGGCCTCAGCATGCCTGTTCATCTTGCTCAGTAGCCCCAGGTCCTGCACTAGTAGCAGCCATTGGTTTGCAGCTTGGTGTCTCACCCAGACACCTCCAAGTCCAGCACAAGTAGCAGATATCTGAAAATCACTTTCTATTGTGTATGTGTGTGACAGAGATAGAGAGAGACAGAGAGAGGGACAGATAGGAACAGACAGACAGGAACGGAGAGAGATGAGAAGCATCAACTCTTCATTGTGACACCTTAGTTGTTCATTGATTGTTTTCTCATATGTGCCTTGACCAGGGGGCTACAGCAGACCGAGTGACCCCTTGCTCAAGCCAGCGATCTTGGGCTCAAGCTGGTGAGCCTTGCTCAAATCAGATGAGTCTATGCTTAAGCTGGCAACCTTGAGGTTTCTAACCTGGGTCCTCCACATCCCGGTCTAACACTCTATCCACTGCACCACCACCTGGTCAGGCTGTAAATCACTTTGCAGCTCATACTAGGTGACCCTGGGGAGGAACACAGGTGGTGTCTGACTTTGGCCTAAACCTCCCAGGGATCCCCACAGTCAGCACACTCAGTGGACAGCTTCAGACCACATGGAAGCATTACCACTTAGCCACATCCACAAGTAACAAACTAAAGGGGCAGGCAGACTCAGCAGGCACCAGAGCCCTATTGATGTTACAGTAATTCCTGCTCTGTGGGGTGGGCTTCTGCATAGCTGATCCTCCACAGTAGGAGATCAGTGGCTGCAGCCAGTCCTTGCAACTGATCGGATCAACCTGTGGGTAACTCCCTCCTTCACTGACATTCCAACAACAATCAAAGCTTGACTGTAAGATGTTCTAACCTGTGGTGGCACATTGGATCAAGTGCCAACCTGAAATGCTGAGATCACTGGTTTGAAACCCTGGATTTGCCTGGTCAAGGCACATATGGGAGTTGATGCTTCCTGCTCCTCCCCCCACCTTCTCTCTTTCTCTCTCCCCTCTCTAAAATGAATAAATTAAAAAAATTTAAAATAAATAAAAGCTCAGCTATAAGAGGAGACTGTACATAGCCCACGGGGGGGGGGGTGCACCTGAGTGTCCAGCTTAGATGATCAGGGAATCTGTGCATCTGAACCCTACAGAACACCTACTACATTAGGCTACTCTATCAATCCTGAAAGGTGTAGCAGCTCTACCAAATACAAAGGATCAAACAGGGAGGCTGCCAAAATGTAGAGACAAAGAAACATGTCCCAAATCAAAGAACAGAACAAAACTCCAGAAAAAGAACTAAACAAAATGGAGAGAAGCAATCTACTAAATACAGAGTACAAAACACTGGTCATTAGTATGCTCAATGAACGTTGAACTTCAAACATAAAAAGGACCACTTTGAAATAAAGGACACACTAACTGAAATTAAGAATAACTTACAGGAATCAAAGTAAATTAAGCTGAGAATCTAATTAAAGCTTTTGAATACAGTATAAGGAAGCAAAAAATACCAAATCAGAATAGCAAAAAGAATCCAAATAAATGAAGATAGTGTAAGGAACCTCTGGGACAACTTCAAGTGTACCAACATTAGCATCATGGGGGTGCTGGAAGGAGAAGAAAAAGAAATTGAAAACTTACTTGAAAAAATAATGACAGAAAACTTTCCTAACTTGAGGAAGGAAATAGATAAGTCCAGGAAGCATAGCAAGTCCCAAACAAGATGAATGTATGAAGCCCACAGCAATACACATAATTAAAATGCACAAGGTCAAAGACAAAGAGAGAATCTTTTTTTTTTTTTTAATAATTTTATTTTTTTAATGGGGTGACATCAATAAATCAGGATACATATATTCAAAGATAACAAGACCAGGGTATCTTGTCGTTCAATTATGATGCATACCCGTCACCCAAAGTCAGATTGTCCTCTGTCACCTTCTATCTTGTTTTCTTTGTGCCCCTCCCCCTCCCCCTTTCCCTCTCCCATTCCCCCCTCCCCCCCGTAACCACCACACTCTTATCAATGTCTCTTAGTTTCACTTTTATGTCCCACCTACGTATGGAATAATGCAGTTCCTGGTTTTTTCTGATTTACTTATTTCGCTTCGTATCATGTTATCTAGATCCCACCATTTTGCTGTAAATGTTCCGATGTCATCATTTCTTATGGCTGAGTAGTATTCCATAGTGTATATGTGCCACATCTTCTTTATCCAGTCATCTATTGACGGGATTTTTGGTTGTTTCCATGTCCTGGCCACTGTGAACAATGCTGCAATTAACATGGGGCTGCATGTGTCTTTACGTATCAATGTTTCTGAGTTTTTGGGGTATATACCCAGTAGAGGGAAGAGGGATTGCTGGGTCATAAGGTAGTTCTATTTTCAGTTTTTTGAGGAACCACCATACTTTCTTCCATAATGGTTGTACTACTTTACATTCCCACCAACAGTGTATGAGGGTTCCTTTTTCTCCACAGCCTCTCCAACATTTGCTATTACCTGTCTTGCTAATAATAGCTAATCGAACAGGTGTGAGGTGGTATCTCATTGCTGTTTTGATTTGCATTTCTCTAATAGCTAAAGAAGATGAGCATCTTTTCATATATCTGTTGGCCATTTGTATTTCTTCCTGGGAGAAGTGTCTGTTCATATCCTCTTCCCATTTTTTTATGGGATTGTTTGTTTGTTTGTTGTTGAGTTTTATGAGTTCTTTGTATATTTTGGATATTAGGCCCTTATCTGAGCTGTTGTTTGAAAATATCATTTCCCATTTAGTTGGCTTTCTGTTTATTTTGTTATCAGTTTCTCTTGCTGAGCAAAAACTTCTTAGTCTGATGTAGTCCCATTCATTAATTTTTGCCTTCACTTCTCTTGCCATTGGAGTCAAATTCATAAAATGCTCTTTAAAACCCAGGTCCATGAGTTGAGTACCTATGTCTTCTTCTATGTACTTTATTGTTTCAGGTCTTATGTTTAGATCTTTGATCCATTTTGAGTTAATTTTAGTACAGGGGGACAAACTGTAGTCCAGTTTCATTCTTTTGCATGTGGCTTTCCAGTTTTCCCAGCACCATTTATTGAAGAGGCTTTCTTTTCTCCATTGTGTGTTGTTGGCCCCTTTATCAAAAATTATTTGACTATATATATGTGGTTTTATTTCTGGACTTTCTATTCTGTTCCATTGGTCTGAGTGTCTATTTTTCTGCCAATACCATGCTGTTTTGATTGTCGTGGCCCTATAATAGAGTTTGAAGTCAGGTATTGTAATGCCCCCAGCTTCATTCTTTTTCTTTAGGATTGCTTTGGCTATTCGGGGTTTTTTATAGTTCCATATAAATCTGATGATTTTTTGCTCTATTTCTTTAAAAAACGTCATTGGAAGTTTGATGGGAATTGCATTGAATTTGTATATTGCTTTGGGTAATATAGCCATCTTGATTATATTTATTCTTCCTAGCCAAGAACAAGGTATATTCTTCCATCTCATTATATCTTTTTCAATTTCCCTTAACAATGGTTTATAGTTTTCATCATATAAGTCCTTTACATTCTTTGTTATGTTTATTCCTAAGTATTTTATTTTTTTTGTTGCAATCGTGAAGGGGATTATTCTTTTGAGTTCCTTCTCAGTTGTTTCATTGTTGGCATATAGAAAGGCTATTGACTTCTGAATGTTAATTTTGTATCCTGCGACCTTACTGTATTGGCTTATTGTTTCTAGTAGTCTTTTTGTGGATTCTTTGGGGTTTTCGATGTATAGGATCATATCATCTGCAAAAAGTGATACCTTTACTTCTTCTTTTCCGATATGGATGCCTTTTATTTCTTTGTCTTGTCTGATTGCTCTGGCTAGAACCTCTAGTACCACATTAAATAAGAGTGGAGAGAGTGGACAACCCTGTCTTGTTCCTGATTTAAGGGGGAAAGCCTTCAGTTTAGTGCCATTTAATATGATGTTAGCTGATGGTTTATCATATATGGCCTTTATCATGTTGAGATATTTTCCTTCTATACCCATTTTGTTGAGAGTCTTAAACATAAAATTGTGTTGTATTTTATCGAAAGCCTTTTCTGCATCTATTGATAAGATCATGTGGTTTTTGTTCTTTGTTTTGTTGATATGGTGTATTACGTTAACTGTTTTACGTATGTTGAACCATCCTTGAGATTCTGGGATGAATCCCACTTGATCATGATGTATTATTTTTTTAATATGTTGTTGTATTCGATTTGCTAGTATTTTGTTTAGTATTTTAGCATCTGTATTCATTAGAGATATTGGTCTGTAGTTTTCTTTTTTTGTGCCATCCTTGCCTGGTTTTGGTATGAGGGTTATGTTGGCCTCATAAAATGTGTTTGGAAGTATTGCTTCTTCTTCAATTTTTTGGAAGACTTTGAGTAGAATAGGAACCAAGTCTTCTTTGAATGTTTGATAAAATTCACTGGTATAGCCGTCAGGGCCTGGACTTTTATTTTTGGGGAGGTTTTTAATGGTTTTTTCTATTTCTTCTCTACTGATAGGTCTGTTTAGGCTTTCTGCTTCTTCTTGACTCAGTCTAGGAAGGTTGTATTGTTCTAGGAATTTATCCATTTCTTCTAGGTTGTTGAATTTAGTGGCATAAAGTTTTTCATAGTATTCTACAATAATTCTTTGTATACCTACGGTGTCCGTGGTGATTTCCCCTCTTTCATTTTGGATTTTATTTATATGAGTTCTTTCTCTTTTTTCCTTGGTAAGTCTTGCCAAGGGTTTGTCAATTTTATTGATCTTTTCAAAGAACCAGCTCCTTGTTCTATTAATTTTTTCTATAGTTTTTCTGTTCTCTAATTCATTTATTTCTGCTCTGATTTTTATTATCTCCTTTCTTCGGCTGCTTTTGGGTTGTCTTTGTTCTTCTTTTTCTAGTTCCTTAAGGTGGGAAGTTAAGTGGTTCACTTGGGCTCTCTCTTGTTTGTTCATATATGCCTGAAGTGATATGAACTTCCCTCTTATCACTGCTTTTGCTGCATCCCATAGATTCTGATATGTCGTGTTCTCATTTTCATTAGTCTGTATAAATCTTTTGATCTCTGCACTTATTTCTTCTTTGACCCATTCATTTTTTAAAAGTATGTTGTTTAGTTTCCACATTTTTGTGGGATTTTTTTCCTCTTTTTTGCAGTTGAATTCTAGTTTCAAGGCTTTATGATCAGAAAATATGCTTGGTACAACTTCAATTTTTCTGAATTTGCTGATGTTGTTTTTGTGGCCCAACATATGGTCAATTCTTGAGAATGATCCATGTACACTGGAGAAAAATGTATACTCAGTCACTTTGGGATGAAATGTCCTGTAGATGTCTATCATATCCAGGTGCTCTAGTGTTTTGTTTAAGGCCACTATGTCTTTGTTGATTCTCTGTTTGGATGACCGATCTAGAGCCGTCAGGGGTGTATTGAGGTCTCCAAGTATGATTGTATTTTTGTCAGTTTTTGTTTTAAGGTCAATAAGTAGCTGTCTTATATATTTTGGTGCTCCTTGTTTTGGTGCATATATATTAAGAATTGTTATGTCTTCTTGATTCAATGTCCCCTTAGCCATTATTAAATGGCCATTTTTATCTCTGAGTACTTTTCCTGTCTTGTAGTCAGCATTATCCGATATGAGTATTGCTACACCTGCTTTTTTTTGGATGTTATTTGCTTGGAGTATTGTTTTCCAGCCTTTCACTTTGAATTTGTTTTTATCCTTGTTACTTAGATGAGTTTCCTGTAGGCAGCATATAGTTGGATTTTCTTTTTTAATCCATTCTGCTACTCTGTGCCTTTTTATTGGTGAGTTTAATCCGTTTACATTTAGTGTAATTATTGATACTTGTGAGTTCCCTATTGCCATTTTATATCTTGCTTTCTGTTAGTTTTGTGTCTTGTTTGATCCTTCTCTTTCGTTTTTCTATCTTTTGTTTTTATTTGGTTGTATTCCATACATCTTTCCCAAAGAGGGAATCTTAAAAGCATCAAGAGAAAAGCGGTTAGTTACCTACAAGGGAGCTTCCATAAGACTGTCAGCTGATTTCTTAACAGAAACTTTGCAGACCAGAAGGTATTGGCAAGAAATATTCAAAGTGATGAAAAGCAAGGATGTACAACCAAGACTACTCAATTTAGCAAAGCTATAATTTAGAATCAAAGGACAGATAAAGAATTTCTCAGACAAGAAAAAGCTAAGAGTTCATCACCAGTATTATATGAAATATTAAAGGGTCTTCTTTAAAAAGAAAAAGAAAGTAAAAAATATGAACAATAAAGTAGCAATACATATCAATAGGTGAATCTAAAAAACAAAATAAACCATCAAGTAGAATAGAAATGAACTAATAGACACAGAGAGCATTTTGATGGTTGCATTTTGAAAGGGGAGCTGAGAGGATGGGTGAAAAGGTGAAGGGATTAAGAAGTATAACCTAGTTACTATAGAAGAATCATGATGATGTTAAGTATAGCATACAGAATATAGTCAATAATATTCTAATAACTATGTATGGTGTCAGACAGGTGCAAGATTTATCAGGATGATCACTTAGCAAGTTATGTAATGTCTAATCACTGGGGACTACACCTGAAACTGATATAATAATATATGTCAATTATAACTGAAAAATAAAAACAATTAATTTGAAAAAATGCATTTAAAGAAATAAAGAACACAGGTATGGTTAAATTACATAGGTAAATATACAACACAGTATAGACCTATTATTTCTTTCTTTAACTGATTCAAAAAAAATTGCATAAAACAATAATAGTACAAAGGAGAAGACAGAAAATAGAATTGTAGTGGAGTAAGGGGATATCACCAAATCATAACTTATATTGACAGAAATCAAAGTGTATCAAAAATGGTAAATACATGGAAGTTACTATAAAAGATTATATTTTCCCCTTACTTGCCTATACTTCTTTTAAAACCATAAGTTATCAATAACTATAACAGTATTGCTGGATTTATAACATAAATATAACATGTATAATGCTCACAAAAAATAGGGGATAGTAAAAATAAATATGAAGCAATAAAAAAAGCATTTGATTTTTTAATTAAATAAGAATATCAGAAAAGCAAATGACAGTCAAAGAAAGCTGTTCGATTACGCAAACGACATGCAAAACCAACTTTTATTTCATTGGTGAAAATGCACTATCCAAAGGCTGAAATTAGTGGAGTATCTGCGCATTCCCTGATCCCCCAATTATTGTGAACAGTATATAAACAGGCCAAAGTAGGGAGGAGGAAAAGAGCTATACTAAACAAAGTTTCTATATCTTACTGAAATCAAATCAGTAGTAACCTAAAATAGACTGTGATAAGCTAATATACATAATACGTACTGAAATCCCTACAGCAATTACTAAGATTAACACTAAGAGTTAAAAAAAAACACCAGAAAAACTCTAATAGAACATTAGAAAAGATCTATTTAATACAGCCCTGACCAGGTAGCTCAGTTTGGTTAGAGCACTATTCCAATAAGCCAATGTTTCTGATTCAATCCCTGGTCAGGACACATACAAGAATCAAGCAATGATTGCATAAATGAGTGTAGCAACAAATCAATGTTTCTCTCTCACAAATCAATTTATAAATTAATCTTTTAAAAGAAAGAAAACATCTAAGACATAAGAAGATAAATAAGGCCTGACCAGGCGGTGGTGCAGTGGATAGAGCATTGGACTGGGATGCTGAAGACCCAGGTTCGAGACCCCAAGGTCACCAGCTTGAGTGTGGGCTCATTTGGTTTGAGCAAAGCTCACCAGCTTGGACCCAAGGTCTCTGGCTTGAGCAAGGGGGGGTTACTTGGCCTGCTGAAGGCCCGCAGTCAAGGCACATATGAGAAAGCAATGAATGAACAACTAAGGTGTCACCATGAAAAACTGATGATTGATGCTTCTCATCTCTCTCCTTTCCTGTCTGTCTGTCTCTCCTTTCCTGTCTGTCTGTCCCTATCTATCCCTCTCTCTGACTCTCTCTCTGTAAAAAAAAAAAAAAGAAAGAAAGAAAGAAAAAGAAGATAAATAAGAACCAAAGAACAAAAAAAAAATACCTGAGTTACATTAGAAAACAAACACAGATCTGATAGTATCAATAATAACAGTAAAGAATGAATTAAACACTCCAATCAAAAGACAGAAGTTGCCAGACTAGGTGTAAGGTATTTTTCCCCACCGAGAAGGAAGGAAGGGGCCGGAGCCACGAAGTGTGGAATAACAAAAGGCTTTATTGAGTTCAGAGCACGCATCCCAACCGACAAGGTTCCCTGGCCCCAAGGAAAGATGGAGGCCAGGGAAGTTGCAAGGATTAAACCACATGGGAGATATTTAAAGAGTTCCTAGGGTGGTCGAGCTAATATGACGTGGTGAAATCTCACTGGTTGGCAGACAGTCACTGTTTTCCAAAGGGTTCCTGCGAAGTTTCTTTTGGCGCATTTGGTTGTGGGTGGTCCTAGCCAAAGTTCCTGGGCCTGAGCTTTCCCCATTATCCACCAACCTTACATTCTGACCTTTTGTGTTAAATAGAAAAGGGGTGCCGTTTATTCATCTGGCTACTTCCTGCTGATTAGGGGCGTCATGGGGAGGGGGAGATCAGAAGGTGGTGGCTTTGAGGGGTGTCAGGAGGAACATCTGTTTTGCTGTGAGTTGAGAAACTGCGGATACGGTCTTGTAAGGATTTAAAAATAAAAGAGGAGTAATAGGGGGATTTGTAGGGTCCAGCCTTTAGGTGAGCTGGAGATGGATGGAATCCAGTGGTTCCAACTGCCAGTGGTCCTGTAAGGAGGCAAGCTTGAGGCAAAACTGCATGTCAGGAGTGGCATAAAAAGGGGAAGGAAAGGGGTCTCATCCATTTCCATAACTGAAACCTGTGAGGGAACTAGAGGTCCAGAGTATGATGGCAAAACAGAGAAGGAAGCCCCTGTGTCCACAGGAAATGAGATGGACTTACCCACTTGTTGCAGCATAGCCTGGGTTCTCTGAGTCCAGGCCATGTCCTAGGAGTTTGAGTGATGCACTCACCTGGCTGGATTGGCCTCCCATTCGGTGGCTTGTCCTCCACATAGAGGTGCTGAGGAAAAGCCTGTTGCCCAAAGGGGCAATTGCTCTGCCAGTGACTGGGCTGCTTGCAGTCAGGGCAGGGCTCAGTGGGCAGCAGCAGGCACGGGCCCTGCTGGGACCAATGACCCTGCTTGCCACACTTAAAGCAAGCTACTGGTGGCTCTGCTGGTCTCAGGATTGCCACAAGAGTTTGGGTTTGGAGTGTTACCTTCTGCTGCATGCGGGCCTGGCGAACAGCCTTGGCCTGTTTCTACTAGTTGGGACCATTAAAAACTTTAAATGCCATGTTCACAGGTCCCTGATAGGGGTTGCGAATAAGAGGAGGGGAGCTCATGGGGAGCCCAGCACCCAGATCCGGCAGGAAATGCTGGAGCCAGAGGTAGGACAGGGCTAGAACTTCCTGCAAGAAAATTTGGGTTGGATGTCCTGAAAACCAGTGTAAGAGCCAATGCCAGGCTGAGAATGGCCTGACAGAGAAGGGGTTTAAGAACACAGTGGAGAAAGGAGGGACCCCTGACCAGCAGGGGAGGAGAAAGAGAGATGGTAGTGGTGAATAAGAAACAGGGTTTTGCAAAGGGAGGGGAGGGGGCTCTCAGAGGGAAGAAACCCAAACAAAAGAGGTCCACAGAGGGACCAAGAAAAGTCCCAAGAGAGGGGCACCCCCAGGGGTCAGACAGGAGGGAGAGAGAGTTGGGAGTCCACGGAGAAGGAAAGATTAGGAGTGGAGGTTTTAGGTGAGGTTTCTCTGGCCAGAAAAAGGGCCTGTGTGGTGGAACAGGCAGCACAGAGATTAAGGACGGGTGCGTGAATAATTAGAAGCTGTGAATGTAAGGGATCTCCAACCAGCTCCCAGCTTTTTTTTGGCAATAGTTAAATTGGTGAGGGTGTTAACACCGAAAGTCCCTTCAAGAGGCTAATTCAGTGGGTTCTGTGGCCTGGCCACAGTGGAGAAGAAGAATAGTTTCTTTTTCTTTAGGGAGGGAGATTCCTGTGCCCCCACGGCTGCCCTCAGTCCTCAGAGTGGTCAGATTTGAGCATCAGCATCCCAAAACTCAAGCTCTGGACACAGACAGAAAAGGTAAAGTGGATGTGCTCGGGACGTCTCCACAAGCACACGCACTCAGAACGGAAAGACTTTCCTGACATAGCTATGGTTTCAGACAGGGAGTTTCGGGGGAAAGAACTGAGGGGAAGGCTGGAGGCAGGGGACTTATTGCACCATGTGCTGAAGTGGGTGGAATGTCAGAGATCCTGGTTCTTTCTTGGAGGGGATGGGAAGAGGAGCAGTCCTTGCAGACTTCAAGCTCCTCCCGGGTTTTCAGCACCAAAGTGTAAGGTATTTTTCCCCACAGAGAAGGAAGAAAGGGACCAGAGCCATGAAGTGTGGAATAACAAAAGGCTTTATTGAATACAGAGTGCGCATCCCGCCCAACGAGGTTCCTGGCCCCGAGGAAAGATGGAGGCCAGGGAAGTCAGAAGTAGTGACCCACGCGGGAGATATTTAAAGGGTCCCTAGGGTGGTCAAGCTAATATGACGTGGTGAAATCTCACTGGCTGGCAGAAGGTCGCTGTTTTCCAAAGGATTTCTGGGAAGTTTCTTTTGGTGAGCTTGGTTGTGGGCAGTCCTAGGCAAAGTTCCCGGGCCTCAGCTTTCCCTATTATCCACCAACTTTACACTAGGTATAAAAAATATATTAATTATACACTTCTATAAGAAACACACTTTAGATCAAAGACACAAATAAAATGAAAAAAAAGATGAAAAAATCTATTGCTCACAAATATTAGAGGATATTTTAAAATGAATATGAAGCTATAAAATATCTCCTAATTTTTGTGAGCTGTGTATGTCATGGAGCCTGACCAGGTAGTGACGCAGTGGGTAGAGTGTCATACTGGGATGTGAAGGACCTAGGTTCAAAACTCTGAGATCACCAGCTTGAGCACGGGCTTACCTGCTTGAGCATGGAATCATAAACATGACCGCATGGTCGCTCACTTGAGCTTGAGCAAGGGGTCACTCGCTCTGCTGTAGACCCCTTCCCCTAGTCAAGGCACAGATGAGAAAGCAGTCAATGAACAACCAAGGTGCCGCAACAAATAATTGATGCTTCTTATCTTTCTCTTTCTGTCTGTCTGTCCCTCTCTCTGATCCTCTCTCTCTCTGTTTCTGTCCAAAAAAAAAAAAAAAAAGTCATGGAAACAGTAGCTACACTGGAGCTATACTAATATATGATAAGTTTTAACAAAGAAAACTAAACATTTTATAATGATAAAAATGTCAATTCTCAAAAAGGTATAATTATAATCATATGGTACTCTTAACAAGACAGCTCTAGCCCTGGCCGGTTGGCTCAGCGGTAGAGCGTCGGCCTAGCGTGCGGAGGACCCGGGTTCGATTCCCGGCCAGGGCACACAGGAGAAGCGCCCATTTGCTTCTCCACCCCTCTGCCGCACTTTCCTCTCTGTCTCTCTCTTCCCCTCCCGCAGCCAAGGCTCCATTGGAGCAAAGATGGCCCCGGGCGCTGGGGATGGCTCCTTGGCCTCTGCCCCAGGCGCTAGAGTGGCTCTGGTCGCAACATGGCGACGCCCAGGATGGGCAGAGCATCGCCCCCTGGTGGGCAGAGCGTCGCCCCATGGTGGGCGTGCCGGGTGGATCCCGGTCGGGCGCATGCGGGAGTCTGTCTGACTGTCTCTCCCTGTTTCCAGCTTCAGAAAAATGAAAAAAAAAAAAAAAAAAAAAAGACAGCTCTAAAATATATAAAGAAAAAACTGGTAAAATTAAGGAAGACATAAAACAAAGCATGAACATGAACACAAGAGTAGGGGAAGAAAACATAGAAGCTCACTACCTGTGAGACAGTATCAAGTGCTTTAATATACAACCAACCCTTGAACAATTCAGGGTTAGAGGTATCAACTCTTGCACAGTTGAAAATCATATATAACTTTAGACTCTATGGTCCTTAGTATCCTCAGATTCAACCAACCAGATTCAAAATAGTATTTTCAATCCACGGTTAGACATCTTCAAAAGGAAATGTGAAAATACTATTTTCTGCCCACAGCTGGTTAAATCCATGGATATGAAACCTGTGAATAGAAAGGGCCAACTCGATTTATTGAAAGTAAATTCACATATAAGTAGACCCATGCAATTCAAAACTGTGTTGTTCAAGGATCATCTGTATGTATAATTGGAGGAGGCCCAGAGGGAAGAGACAAAAAATAATCAGAAAACTATTTTTTAAATGCCATTTTTGTCAAACTTAAACAACAATAATCCAGAGATGTGAGGCTCTCAATAATGTCGGAGGATAATACCTCTAAACAAAACCATGCTAAAACATATTATAAAATTAAACAACTAGAAACCAATAATAAAAAGTAAATCTTAGAAGCAGAAAAGAAACTAAAAAGCATTACATACAAAGGAACAAAGATAACAATGACCTATCATCAGAACCTACGAAAACCAGAGATTAATAGAGTAACATCTTTAAAGCAGTGAAAGCAAAAAAGCCCCACACACCTGAATAATCAAACCAACACAAGTGATAAACTTTGGGGGGGAAAAGTAACAGCAGAGGTTGCAGTTATCAGTAATAAATATAAAATGAATGTTTAATGTAACAAAAACAAAATATCATTACTATGATGAAGGAAAAACAATATAAAAATAATTTCAAAGAGAACAGTAATTTAGAAACAAAAACAACAGCTAAATAATAAAACTTTAAAGTATTAAAATGAAAGGAGACCATGATAAAAATAAAAGTACACTGAAATTTTTCATATACTTTTTAAATGGGATTAAAAAAGAAAAACAAAAGGAAATGATGATACAATTTAAGAGCTATTTATATATTCCAGGTTTTTAAAAATACATTGTTTGGCATGTCCTTAGATTACTGAGAAAATGTAATGTTGCATTTTGTTATCAAAACAAATAAAAGAACTTCCAATTCAGAAGGCAATAATTTTTATAATCCATATCCAGATTATGATCCAATAAAAAATTTTAAAAGTTAAAATAAAACCTGAAATAGACATTAGCATACCATTTTGAAAAAACTGCCATTTAAAAAAAATCCAAATCAAGATACTTTTACAGAAAGTAATGTTTAAATAACAGACCAGCCAGCATTCCATCATTATTTAAGTTCATCTAGAATAAGAGTATCAAAGAAAAATCTGAATTAATTTTATAAAGCCCATTATTTTAATATTCAGAGTTGACAAAGACAATGGAAAAGAAAAAAATTGCAGGCCATTCTAATATCTTGATTCATTATTTCTAAATATAATGTTATTAATTAACCTAGCAATCTGTCAAAAAATATAATCAATCAAGCTTTACATCAGGAATTCAACTATTCAACAGAAGAAACATTTACAAAGTAATCGTATCAAAACAACTAAAGGAGAAAGCCATATGGTTATTATATAAATACCAAAATGGCTTATGATAAAATTCAGACATTAATAAAAAGTCTGAGAAACTTAAATATGTAAAGAAACTTCCCCCTTCACACACACAAAAAAATCAAACAGTATTCAAAATCAGCCAAACATAAAACACTTTTAAAGTCAGAAACCAAGCACCATTTATCAGAGGCAAATGTAACAAAATAATGACACAGACTCTAGAACCAGACCAATTAGGTTTCAATTCCAAGCCCACCCACTGCTGAGTTATGTGGCTTTGGGTTAGTAGTTCCTTAACACTGGAGTCTTAATACAAATAGGGGTGATAATAATAGTACCTATCTTAAGATATGTTGAAAAACTGCATATGTTAATAACTAAAATTTGACACACAGTAAGTACTCAAACAGTGTTAGCTGTTATTAGTTACCATTTGTATCAAAGATTTTAGAGCATCACTGTGTAATGAATGGAACTTTCCACAATAATGAAAATGTGCTATATCTACAGTGTCCAATGTGGTAGCCAATACAATAGTTGGCAATTGAGCACTTGGAAAGGGGCTTTGAATGTACAAAAAAAATAAACAGCTAGCCAACTTCAACTAATGAAAGAATGAAAAGCAAATCCTGTTTTCAAAGCACAGATCTAAAACTGGACAAAACTATCACATACACATACAGTGATTGCTCTATAAAAACCACTAAAGTTCAGGTAAAAACAGTGGGAGGCACTGGCCTTTCACCTGAGGATGATCTTATGGTTTCTCACTGCCAACCCGACAGTCTGGTCTTCAAGGTTTGTTTTACTAGAATGGGGACTGGCTATAAAAACAGCGGCTTAGACCCTGACAGGGTAACTCCACTGGTTGCAGCATTGTCCTGATATGCCAAAGTTGCAGGTCCAATCTGCAGTCAGGGCACATACAAGAATCAACCAATGAATGCATAAATAAGTGGAACAAAAAATTGATGTTTCTTTCTCTCTCCCCCCTCCTTCCTCTCTCTGAAATTAATAAACTTTCAAAAAACAAAAACAGCAACTTTGCTACTATATGAGGTAGAATCAATTGCAGGAAAAGAGCAAATATGAAAACAGAAGCTTTAAAGGTAGATATCTCAGAAAAAAACAGCTTTGATGTCCTGAGGTTAGGATCACAGAGCAAATAGCAGCCCCAAAAGAAAATTAATATGAGATATTGAAAATGAGAATCAGAGAAAAAATAAACTTTTCACACATTTCTGGCCAACTAAAAGGAAGACTCAAGATGCCTGATCAGGCGGTGGCACAGTGGATAGAGTATCAGACTGGGATGTGGAGGACCCAGGTTTGAAAACCCAAAGTTGCTGGCTTGAGCACTGGTTCATCTGGTTTGAGCAGGGCTTATCAGCTTGGGCCCAAGGTCGCTGGCTTGAGCAAGAGGTCACTCAGTGTGCTGTGCCCTCCCCCACCCCCCACCCCTGTCAGGGCACATATGAAAAAGAAATCAATGAGCGACTGGAGTGCTGCAATGAAGAGCTGATGCTTCTCATCTCTCTCCCTTCCTGTATGTCTGTCCCTATCTGTACCTCTTTCTGTCACTGTCACCAAAAAAAAATAATAATAAATAAATAAAAATAGAAGGAGGCCCCAGGAAAGCTCAGCAAAAACAAAAGACCTAGTGAAACTAAAAACTAGCTGCAACTTTGAAAGTGATTCCAAAACTACAGAGATCAGAGATCAATCATTAGTGGTTGTAAGGCTCATAGGTTCAAGATATTTGACCACAACTTCTGCCAAAGCTCAGGCTGACCACCAAGCTATACAGATACAGGAGTAACCCCAGGAAGCCATGCAAAAGAAATCAAACAAAGAAACCAACAAACTATATATATATGGAGAGAGAGAGAGAGAGCGAGAGAGAGAGAGAGAAAAGAAACATCAGTGGCAATACACTGCACAGAAGACAGATTTTATACTTTCAGCAAGCTACTAAAAAATAGCAACAACCCATTGAAAAATAAAGCAGAATTCAGAGTCGCTACATTACCTTAGATGTCAAGTTGTGGAAACCTTTAAAAAAACAGGCTGTAACCTAACTTAATGGATAAAAATCATCCGTCAATAATCAACTGAGCCCATACACTGAAGTTAGTAGACAAAGATTTCAAAGCAGTTAGTATAAATATTTCCAAGAATAAAAGGAACCTTTCAAAGCATAAAGTAAAATACAATGGCAATGCCTCAACATACAAGAAAGCCTGAAGAGAGAACTAAAAATGATAACCCATAGAGATGAAAAGTACAATATCCATAATAAAAATTTCATTACATATCTGAACTCAATAACAGGCTTGAGTAACCTTGTAGATAGATAATTTAAAAGTATCCAATCTGAAAGAAGAAAATAGACCTAAAAAAGGGACCACATCAAGAATTCAAACACAAATGTAATGGGAGTCCAAGGAGATGAGTCAGAAGTAAGAAATATATAGAATAGACAAAAAATGTTCCAAACTTTATGAAATACATTAATCTGAAGATTCCAAAAGTTAAAAAAAACTTCAAATATGATAAATGCAAAGTGAACCAAACCTAAAGATATCAGTCAAAGAGCTGAAAGACAAAGAAAGACATGCAAAGAAAATCTTGAAAGTAAGAGAAAAGCAATTCTTGACTCACAGAGTAATAATACCATTAACATCTTTTTCTTTCTTTTTTAAGTGAGAGGACAGGAGATAGTGAGACAGTCTCCCACATGCGCCCCAAATGGGACCCACCTGGCAACCCCATCTGGGACCAACACACAAATCAACCAAGTTATCCTCAGCACCCAGGGCCGACGCTCAAACCAATTGAGTCACTGGCTGTGAGAGAGTAAAAGAGAGAGAAGAGGAGAGAGAGGGAATAAGAAGCAGATGGTCACTTCTCATGTGTGTCTCTGACCAGGGACTGAACCCGGTACATCTGCTCACTGGGCCAATGCTCTATCCACCGAGCCAACCAGACAAAGCCACCATAAATATCTGACTTCATCAGAAACAGTGGAGGCCAGAAAGAAATTGAATAATATTGTTAAAGAATTGAAAGAGGATTATAAATGAAGATTTTTATATCAAGCAAAACTGTTCTTCAAAATGAAGACAAAATAAAATCCCCATATAAACAAAAATTAAGAGATTGTCACTAGCATATTTATACTACAAAAAATACTATGTGGAATCCATCAGGCTGAAAAGAATTGAAACTAGACTCTAACTCAAATCCATAGGAAGGAAATGAAAAGCACTAGAAATGATAAACATAAGAGAAAACATAAAAAACTATTTTCTCTAAATTTGTTTAAAAGGAGCATAAAATTGTTTAAAGCAACAATCATTTTAAACTAAGAAATAGAATAATATAGCAATAGCAGTACAAAGCATGAAATGGATCTATAGTGGAGCAAAGTTGCTATATTTTAAGAAAATTAATACAGTATTACCCAGAAGTGTCTCGTTGAAAAGACATACAATTGCTACAGCAACCAAAAAAATATATTTTTAAATACATTAAAAATACTAGTTAATGAAAAAGTCTGGGTAAAAACCATAACAACAACAACAAAAAAACATGACATGGCTATAAAATAAATAGAAAATGGCCAACCTATATCCAACCACATCATTACTTACATTAAATATAAATGGACTAAGCATTCCAATAAAAAGGATCATATTGTCAGAATGGATAAAACACAAAATCCAACTATATGCTGTCTAAAATAAGCATTTTGATTCAAAGACACAACACGATAAAAGTATATGGAGGGGAAAAGATGAATTATGAAAACAGTAATCAGAAGTGGAATGGCTATGTTGACATGGGAAGGGGTGGAGGAAGCTCTCAGATGAAGAATATTACTAGACACAAAGATAAACATTTTATATGATAAAGGGTCATTTGTCACAGGGAATTGTGACAATTATCAATATCTATGTACCTAACAAATACATGTAGCAAAAACTAATATATTAAAAGAAATGGAAAATTCAACAATTTCAGTTGAAGATTTCAATATTCATTCCTCAGGAACTCTTTTTTTTTAAAAAACTGAGTTAGTAAGGATATAGAAGCTTTGAACAACATACTACCCAAAACTTGATGTAACTGACAAAGAACACTCCATACAAAAATAGTAGAACACACATTCTCTTCAAGCACAGGAACATTCTCAAGGACAGATCAGTTATTAGTCCAGAGATGGGCACACTAAGGCTCACAGGCCAAATCAGGTCCAGCCTTTCCTGTATGACCTGCAAATTAAGAATTGGTTAGTATTTTTAAAGATCAGATATCAAAAACTAAGAGAGGCCCTGGCCGGTTGGCTCAGTGGTAGAGCATCGGCCTGGCGTGCAGAAGTCCCAGGTTCGATTCCTGGCCAGGGCACACAGGAGAAGCACCCATCTGCTTCTCCACCCCTCCCCCTCTCCTTCCTCTCTGTCTCTCTCTTCCCCTCCTGCAGCCGAGGCTCCATTGGAGCAAAGATGGCCCGGGCACTGGGGATGGCTCCTTGGCCTCTGCCCCAGGCACTAGAGTGGCTCTGGTCGCAACAGAGTGACGCCCTGGAGGAGCAGAGCATCACCCCCTGGTGAATGTGCCGGGTGGATCCCGGTGGGGCGCATGCGGGAGTCTGTCTGACTGTCTCTCCCCATTTCCAGGTTCGGAAAAGTACAAAAAAAAAAAAAAAAAGCTAAGAGAATATTAAGACTGTGTTTAAGCCAACATGTTAAGACAACTTAAGTCAAATTCCTAGACAAATATTAATTATCAAAACTGATTCAAGAGGAAACAGAGAAACTAAATATGTATAAGGATATTAAGTAAAGAAACTGGATTAGTAATTTGAAATCTTCTACAATACAAAGTCCATGAAACAATGTTAGAACAATAAATTTAAAATAAATAAAAATTAAATCTCAGCTGGTTTCAATAGTGAATTCTCTCAAGAATAATATAAACCTCACACAAACTCTTTATTTATTTATTTATTTATTTATTTTTATTCATTTTAGAGAGGAGAGAGAAAGGGAGACAGAGAGGGAGAGAGAGAGGAGAGAGAGACAGAGAGAGAAGGTGGGGAGGAGCTAGAAGCATCAACTCCCATATGTGCCTTGACCAGGCAAGCCCAGGGTTTCGAACCGGCGACCTCAGCATTTCCAGGTCGACGCTTTATCCACTGCGCCACCACAGGTCAGGCTAAAATTCTCCTGTCTCTTTTTTTTTTTTTCAGTTTTCTGAAGCTGGAAACAGGGAGAGACAGTCAGACAGACTCCCGCATGCGCCCGACCAGGATCCACCCGGCACGCCCACAGAGAGGAAAGCGCGGCGGAGGGGTGGAGAAGCAAATGGGCGCTTCTCCTGTGTGCCCTGGCCGGGAATCGAACCCGGGTCCTCCGCACGCTAGGCCGACGCTCTACCACTGAGCCAACCGGCCAGGGCAAACTCTTTAGAAAACAGAGGAGGAGAAAACATTTCACAGCTCTTTTTAAGAGACCAACATTACCCTGTTAACAAAGATGTAAGACAAAGACATCACAAACAAAATATCACCAGAAAACCACAGACTGGGTACTCAGATGTATTAGAAGAGGCAACAAGGGTCATTCCCAAGTTTTTGGCTTAGAAAACTAATAATTACACAATGAGAAAAAACTTTTAAGAAGAGGTATGGGTTGGGGTTCCCTACGCAGCTCCCTTGCTGCGATCTATTGAAAGTCAGCCCTAGACACAAAGGTTTGGGAAAAAAAACTATAAAAAAAGAAGAGGTATGGAAACTGCTGAGATGATTATAATTTTAGATATGTGAATTTGAGATGCTTCTAAGTCATTCTAGAAGAGATGTTAAAGAGGCAGTTATTTTAAACAAAACTGTACTTAAGGGGGATTGAATAAGGTAATGTAATGTCTTATTATTAAATAATGGCCTACCTGACATGATTATATGTACTCTTAATAGCTTCCTAGCCATTATGTTGTTTTAAATTTTTTAATAAAGTAATATAGTTAGCATTTCATATTTTAGGGATTTGTGATTTTAAATGAGTTGTTAGAACATAAAACAATTTATGTAGTTTGAAAGTTTAACCATGTCCATGTCTTACTTTGTCACAATAATTACAAAAGTTGAATTGGTGAAAAAACATCTTAGCTAAATAACCTTGACCTGTAAATTTTTCATTTGCAAAAATAAATATTGAGTATCCCTTCAATCTTTAAAATTAAGTGTTTACTTAAGTCTCCCAAACACTAACACAATATTCCTGAGAGCAGAAACCATCTAATGCTACCTCTTACAGAACAGAAACTGAAGCATAAATTCAGTGAGCCATAATTCTATCATTTCCTATCAGAAAGTATAAAATGTTAGAACCTAAAGGTCCTTAAGATAGCCACTTCAATAAATGGTGCTGGGAAAACTGAATACCTGCATAACAAAAGAATAAAATTGGACTCCTATCTTACACAAAAATCAACTCAAAACAGATTAGACTCAGACTTAAGACCTTAAAACCACCTTGTCTGTGGTGGCACAGTGGATAGAGCATTGACCTGGAGTGCTGAGGTTACTGGTTCGAAACCCTGGGCTTGCCTGGTTAAGGCACATGCAAGAAGCAAGCAATGAACAACTAAAGTGAAGCAGCTATACTTCTCACCCATGCCCCATAAAATCAATAAATAAAATCTTTTATTAAAACAAGAGACCTTAAACTCTAAAACTTCTAGAAGAAAATAAAGGGGGAAAGCTTCTTGACATCATTCTTGAAATGATTTTAAATAAACAAGTAGGATGGCATCAAACTACAAAACTTCTGCACAGCAAAGGAAGCCATCAAAAAATGAAAAGGCAACTTATGAAATAAAATGGGACAAAATATTTGCAAATCATATATTAGATAACAGGTTAATATCTAAAATGTACAGTATAAAGACCACATAACTCAGTAGCAAAAATACAAATACAATTAAAAGTGGGCAAAGAAACTGAATATTTTCCTAAAGATATACAACTGACCATCAAAGACATGAAAGGGTGCTCAATATCACTAATCATTACAAATCCAAACTCCACAATTCGCTATCACCTCACATCTGTTAGAACAGCTCTCATCAAAAAGAGGTGACACATGGTAAGGTGAGGGGATGGGGAAAAGGGAACCCTTCTGAACTGTTCATGGGAATGTAAGTTGATGCAGCCACTATGGAACATAGTATGGAGGTTTCTCAAAAAATTAAAAACAAACTACCATATGATCCAGCAATTTCACTTCTGGGTATGTAGCCAAAGGAATAAACACAGGATATCAAAGAGAGACCTGCACTCCCATACTCATGACAGCATTATTCACAATAAGTACAATATGTAAACAACCTACATGTTTATCAACAGATCAAGAAAAAGTGATATATGCCATTTGCAAACAACAAATAGATCTTTAGGACATTATGCTAAGTGAAATAAGCCACACAAAGACAGTTACTCCATGGTTTCACTTAACATGTGGAAACCAAAATTTAAAAATGTCAAGCTCACAAAAATAGAATGGAAGCTGCCAGGGACTGGGGGATGGAGAAAACAGAGAAGTTGGTACAAGGGTACAAACTTTCTGCTATAACATAAATAAGATCTGAGGATCTAAAATATAACATGGCAGCCTGACCAGTGGTGGTACAATAGATAGAGCATCAACCAGAAACACTGAGGTGCCTGGTTGAAAACCTTGAGGTCACCAGCTTGAGCATGGGATCATCAATATAATTCCAAGGTTTCTGGCTTGAGCCCAAGGTCGCTGGCTCAACATAAGCACCCCAGTCAAGGCACATATGAGAAGCAATCAATGAACAACTAAAGTGAAGCAATTGTGAGTTGATGCTTCTCATTTCTCTCCTTTCCTCTCTCTGTCCTTCCCATTATCTCTCTCTCTCAAAAAAGAATTTAAAAAAATAAAAAAAGTTTTTTAAATTAAAACTTAAATGTGCTCACCAATATAGATATAAAATATATAAGGTTTTGAATGCTTTAATTGAATAGATGAAATTCTTTCACAATGAATATGTATATCAAATCATGATGTAAACTTTTTACTGATTTAGAGAAGGAGATGAAGAGGGAGGGGAAGGAGGAAAAGGGGGAGGAGGAGGAAGAGGATGAAGAGAGAGAGGTGTGAAGAGGGAGAGGAGAATGAGGAAGAGGAAGAGGAAGAGGGAAAGGAGGGAGATAGACTCATTGTTCCACTTACTTACTTTATTTGTTGATTCCTGTATGTGCCCTGACCAGAGATTGAACCCACAACCTTGGCATTATCAGAATGATGCTCCAACCAAATGATCCACCTACCAGAGCCAAACTTTAAATATCTTAAAATTTTGTCAATTATACCTCAATAAAACTGGAAAGAAGGGGGGAAAGCTCAATATCTCCACTGACCTGAACTTAAATAAAGAACTGTAATTAAGCCAACTTTATTTTTTACATAAACTACTAAAAAAACTCCTACCACCTGCATGTCAATGGGTAGTAGTATCAAGCAGCTGAACTTCTACCCTACTCAGCAATAACAAAAAGGAATAGGTGGTAGGAGGTGGGGCAAGTCATCATTCCACTTTCTCTCCCCTTCTCTGGTATGCTAGGGTCTCCAAGGGAGCCAAGGTACCACCAATCTCCTGCAGCAGAAAGCCAGCATGGGTAATTCCAATGCTTTTCATCCCTGGTGTCAGAGGTCTCCGTGGAATTGAGCTTATATGCAACAAAGCTGTATGAGTTAATATCCCATTTTTGTTGGGGAAAAACCAAGGGGGAGCTAAAATTCCATCTCATCCATTTGCAGCAAGGCAGTGAGAGTAAGCACTCCACTTTTCCTGGGATAATGTCAGCAGGGCCCAATGAGAAGCTGAACACATACACCCACCTGGCCAATATGTATTCAACAGAAAGATTGCTTACTAAAAAAGATTAAACAGAATCTCAATTATCAGAATATAATATCCAAAATGTCCACAATGCTCAAAAATCACTGTCAAACAAAAAAAACAGAAAAATAATTAAATGAGAAAAGACAATTGTTCTAAGACCATATAGTAAAAAAAAAAAAAAAAAAAAAAAAAAAAAAAAAAAATTAACAAAATCTACTAAATATTGGTTCTTAGAAAAATTTCTGTGGGACTGAAGCCACAACCTACTCCCCACTGAATCATTATGATGAACACAACACTCCAGGTAAATATGACCAAAAAGGCCTCCCCCACCAGCTCCACATCTCCAGCAGGCAGCAGGCCACCAGCATTTCTCCTCCCACACAGTGCTGGATTTCAAAAGCCAATAAATCCAAGGCAGTGTGTCCAAGGAATCAAAGCTCCCTCCCTCCAGGTAGTCCCAACACGCAGGGCACAAAAACACAAAAATGCTGGGGGTAACTGGCTCACTTGCTTATAGGGCAGCGGTCCCTTGCCTAAGGAGAAGCAAGCCATTAAGACCAGAGGCTCCTGTACCACTGGCTTTGGGTGCTGAGGATGGCTCCGTGGAGCCTCCACCTCAGGTAATAAAAATAGCTCAGTTGCAAGTATTGCCCCAGATGGTCAGAGCATCGGTCCCAGACAGGAGTTGACCAGTGAATCTCAGTCCAAGCACATGCTGGAGTCTGTTTTTTCTTATCTCCCCTCTCTTACTTGGGAAAGAAGAAAAAAAAAAGTAAATTTAATGTCATGACATTGATCAACAAGAGCACACACAGAGTTTCAGTGAAACTTTTTTTCTTTCTTCATTTCTAAATAAGAGGAGGGGAGATAGAAAGACAGACTCCCACATGTGCCCTAACTGGGATCTATTCAGCAACCCCCATCTGGAGCCAATGCTCTGTCCATCTGGGGCCATTGTTGCAACTGAGCTATTTTTAATGCCTGAGGCAAAGGTTCCACAAAACTGTCCTCAGTGCCCCAGAGTGAGGCACTTAAACCAATGGAACCATGGCTGCAGGAGTACAGGAGGGGAAGAGAGAGAGAAAGAGAAAAGGGGGAGGGGGTGGAAAAGCAGATGGTCACTTCTCCTGTGTTCCCTGACCAGGAATTAAACCTGGGACATGTACACCCTGGCCTGATGGTCTACCACAGAGAAAACTGGTCAGTATCTTGTTGAATACTTCTATTGCCCTTAAGCTGCTGACTGCACAATGGGCTCACCACCTAAAGTCAAATTATTTTCCACCATCATCATCATATATTTGTCCTCCATTTCTCCCTTTGCCCCACCCTCTCCCCCAGTAACCATTTTATTCTTATCTATGTCCATGAGTCTCCGTTTTATTAATATATCCCAGCTATGTGAGATATATATTTCTTTCTCTTTATGACCCTACCTCAAGGACCTTTTGCTCTAATAACCACTTTATATTTATTTCTGTCCATAATCCTTAGTGTTATATCCCACTTATGTATGAAATCATATAGTTCTTAGTTTTTTTCTGATTCATTTATTCACATACAATAGTATAATATTCTCTATGTTCATCCATTTTTTTAAAGAAACAACAAAATATTATCAAACTTGTACAAAACTACAAAGGACCCCCAAGTAGTCAAAGCAGTCCTGAGAAAAAGGAAGAAAGGTGAAGGTATTTTACTACCTCACTGCTAAGTATACTATAGAACCATGATAATCAAAACAGCATAATACTGGCAAAATAAGTAAATGAGAAAGTAATTCAGTAATTAGCTAATTAAACACAGAATAATGAAGTAGAGTCAAAAGGCCAGAAATAAACCCCATATATATGGGCAAATACGTTTCTTTTTAAAAAATAGTTTAAGACACACAATAAAGAGGGGAAAAGCCTCTTGAATAAACAGTGTTAGAGTATTTTAAAGCCACATGCAAAATATGATACTTGACTACAGTTTCTCACTATGCATAAAAATTTATTTAAAATAAATCAAAGATTTAAGTATAGGATCTGAAATAATAAAATACAGAGAAAAATACATAGGTTCTAAATACCTAAACTTCAGCCATAAAGAACTTTTTATAAATTTGATCCCAAAGGGAAGGGAGGTAAGTGCAAAAATAAATGACTAGAACATTATCAAACCTAAAAGCTTCTGCACAGCTAAAAAAACTGACAATAAGGAAAAAGGCAACCTGCCAAAAAAAAAAAAAAAGATATTACTCACAAACAATAGCTCTGAAAGCGATTAATATTCAAAATATATAAATAACTCACAAGGCTCAACAATAAACAAACAATTCAATTAAAAAATAGAGAGAGAACCTAAACAGACACTTCTCTCATGAAGAATACAAACAACAAAGAGATGTACAAAAAGATGCATATCAGAATTATGAGATGCCACTTCACACTTGATAGATTGGCTGTTATCAACAAGACAGGTAATAAAAAGATTGGAGTGGTTGTGGAGGAAATAGGACCCTGTTTCACAGTTGGTGAAAATGTAAACTGGACCTGATTTGTGGTGGTGCAGTGAAGAAAGTGTTGACCTGGAACACCGAGGTCGCCTGTTGAAAACACCAGGTTTGCCTGGTCAAGGCACATATGAGAGTTGATGCTTCCTCCTCCCTCCCCTCTTCTTTCTCTCTCTCTCTTCTCTCTAAAATAAATAAATAAAATCTTATTTAAAAAGGAAAATGTAAACTGGTATAGCCATTATGAAAGACAGTAGGGTGTTTTTTCAAAATGTAAGTATAGAGTTCCATATGCCCTAGCTGTTGGTTTTTGGTAAATGCCTGTTGTCATGTTGAGAAAATTCTTTTCTAGTCCTAGTTTGTTGAGTGTTTTTTATCACAAAAAACCTATTTACTCCCCTTTCTTCCACCCCCTTCCTTTGATATCCACTTAACTGCTGTCTATGTCTGTTAGTCTAAGTATCTCTGCCACATAAGTCAGTGGCAATCATATGGTCCTAAACTTTCTCTGACTTTCTTATTTTGCTTCTTATAATAGTCTCTTGGTTTATTTATATTGTTTGTTGCATATGCATAAGTATGACTCAGTAGTATTTAATCACACATAGGTATTACATCTTTTTTGTTCCATGTTTTATTAAGGAACTCTTTGGTTGTTTCCATGTATTGGCCACCATGAAAAATGCTGCATTGAACATGGATGTGCATTTGTTTGCATATAAATGATTTTTCTGTATTTCTTTAGATGGTCATGTACTTTCCCCCCTTCATTCTATTAACACAGTAAATTATATTAATAGGTATGTATGTAAACCATGCTTGCAGTTTGGGGTGTGGTGGGATACATGAGGATAGGATGGACTGTCTCCATTGTGCCCAGAGTGGTGGCAACATAGGGTAGAAGGAATGAGGGGTATGGAGGGAGTGTGGTTTCCAGGTGAATATTTCACATGATATAGAGATGCATACATGAAACAAGCTCACTTCATTACATTTAATTTCTACATAAAAAGAGATAAAGCATAAATATTTTAAAAATATTAGAATGGTTAGGCCTTGTATTAACTCCTAGAACAATTATTATCTTCAAGTAGAATACAAGCCATTTTAGGCCATCCTGAGCCCACCACTCAGAACCACCTCTGAACATTCCTAGAATTAAGTGGATATTGCCAGTTATAGAATGTAAAATATAAAAAAAGGCTAGGCCTCTCTATAAGGCTTTAAATTAAAGCGATCAACAAGAGTCAACTAGTTTAAGTTAGAAAAGAGAATAACAAAGGGCTTTGAAGTACTAAAAGAAGCTCTCACTAGCCATAAACTGACCAAAGTTAGAAAAGCTCTTCCAATGACATATTACAGAAAAAGAGAGAATAGCATTAGGCATCTTAACTCAGAACTTGGTTCTTATAGAGGAGTCCAAAAGTTATAAATTTGCTTCAGTGTTAGTAGCTTTTCAGTTTTAATGAATAGATTACACTGGGAAACAAAATTTTTGTTGCATCATATCCACAAAAACACTTGTTTTTAATTATTTCAAGTGTGCAGATCTTGAGAGATGCAATATGTTGAGGAACATGAATTGAATCTCACGTCTTTTTCTAGTTCTTACATGTAATATATTAACAGTTCTTTGAAACCAACACTTTTCATTCAGTTTGACAGGCTAAGAAATGATGGGATATTTTCAGTAGCATGTAAAAACACTGAATCCTGTTTTAGGTTTGAAAGCTTCTTCAAATGAAGAGCACACTACCCTGTAACCCTTGAATATACTACAGTAAAATGGCAACCACACCTATACATGAGTGATGCTTAAACATAAAATTTACATTCATGTTAGGAAAAACCCAAATATGAAGAATGAGTCAATCTTCCATGTAATGTAATTGCACATTAACAACTGCCTTGACAGATATAGTATCTTGAGAAACATGAATTGATCTTTTACAAATTCTGACAAGAAGTATACTAACAGTTACTTAAAACAAAAGGTTTTCATTCAGTTTGAGAGGCGAAGCACTGATTGCTGAGTTTCAATACTGTGCAACAAAACTGAGTCCTGTTCCAATTTTTATCATGGCATCAACTGAGGAGCAGACTAGACTTTAACCCTTGTAAGTACTACAATAAATTGGCAACCAATCCTACACATGAGGTATGCTCTTTTATAAAACGTTAGACTTATGTTAGAAAAATTTCTTATATAACAAACGACTAAAAAGCAATTTTTTAGAGCATTATGAATTGCATTGAAAGATATATCTTGAGAAACATGAATTGAATCTTACATCTCTTAAAAGTTCTCACAGAATGTATATTAACAGTTATTTGACACAAAACATTTTCATTCACTTTGAGAGGCTAAGTACTGACGGTTTAGAGTAATTACTGTGTGACAAAACTGAATCCTGTATCAACTTTGAAAGCTACTTCAACTGAAGGGGACACTACTGTGTAACACCTGTATATACTACAGTAAACCGGCACCCAAACATTCACGTGAGTGATGCTATCTCACAACACATTAAACTCATGATAGCAAAATCCTGCGTATAATGAATGATGAGTTATGCCAAATGAATGAGCATTAAGAATTGACTTGGGAGATATAATATCTTGAGAAACATGAATTGATCTCTTACAAGTTCTCTTACAAGACGTATACTGACCGTTATTTGAAAACAAAAGGTTTCATTCAGTGTAAGTGTCTAAGCACCAATGGTTTAGTTTCATTTCCTTGTAACAAAACTGTATCCTCTATCGATTTAGAAAGCTGCATCAACTGAAAATCATATTACTGTGTAACACTTGTGTATACAAAGATAAATTGGCAACCAAACCTATAAATGAGAGATGGTATCACAAAATTAAAAATCATGTGAGAAATAACCCGCATTTAACAAACGAATATATTTGCCATGGTATACAGAATTAAGAATTGCCTAAAGAGATATAATATCTTGAGAACATTAATTGATGTTTAACAAGATTTTACAAAATGTGTACTAACAGTTATTTGATATCCAAGATTTCATTCAGATTCAGAGGTAAAGCTGTGAGCTTTTAATTACATTACTGGCAAAAAAACAACAACAACAAGGAACTCTTTCCATTTTAAACGCTGCTTCAACGGACTACTCTCAAACCTTTGTATATACTACAGTAAATTGGCAAACAAGCCTACACATGACTGAGGCTGTCGTATAAAAATATATGTCAATTTTAGGTAAAAACCCGTATATAACGAATGACTAAATCGGCCATGTTATAGAACATTAAGTATTTCCTACAGAGACACAATACCTTGAGAAACAAGAATTGATCTCTTACCAGTTTTTACAAAAAAGGAACTAAGAGTTATTTGAATTGTAAATGTTTCTTTCAGAACCAGAAGCTAAGAGTTGAGGGTTTAGGTTCATTACTGGCAAAAAACAAAAAAACAGGGACGTTTTTTAATTTGAAATGCTGCTTCAACTGCAGAGCACACTCATCTGTAACCTTTGTATATACTACTGTAAACTGGCAACTGATCCTACACATGAGTGATGCTATCTTATATACCTTTACAGCAATTTTAGGGAAAATCCCGCATATAACGAATGACTAAATCAGCCATGTTATAGAACATTAACAATTGTATAGAGGAATATAATATCTTGAGAAAGAGGAGTTTGTTTCTTACAAGGACTTAAAAGCAGTATACTAACTGTTTTTTGAAACCTAGTCATTTCATTAAGTTTGAGAGGGTAAGCACTGATATTTCAGTCTCAAACCTATGCAACAAAACCGAGTGCTGTTTTAATTTTTATTGCTGCGTAAACTGAGGAGCAGACTGTTCTTTAACCCTTGTGTATACTCCGGCAAATTGGCAACCAAACTTACACATGAGTGTTGCTTTCATATAAAGCATTACACTCCTATTAGCAAAATCACGTACATAACAAATGAGTATAAATGCCATTTAACAGAGCATTAAAAATAGCAGAAAGAGAGGTATATCATCTTGGGAAAGATTCATTGACCCTTACATCTATTTAAAGTTCTTAGAGTAAACACATGAATATTTATTTGACACCAACTATTTTCAATCAGTCTGAGAGGCTAAGTATTGATGGTTTAGACTGAATACTGTGTATCTTAACTGATCCTATTTCAATTTTGAAAGCTGCTTCAAATGAAGAGGACAATACTCTGTAACACTTGTATGTACTACATTAAATTGGCAACCAAACCTATACTTTCGTGATCGTAGCATATAAAATTTGAACTCATGGTAGGAAAACCCACATATTACAAATGACAAAATCTGCCATGTTATACATTAGTAAGAACTGCCTTAGAGATATAATATTTATAGCAACGTAAACTGATCTCTTACAATTTCTTAAAGAAATATACTAACATTTATTTGAAACCTAAACGTTTCATTCAATTTGAGAGTATAAGCAATGATGATTTATTTTCAATACTCTGAAACTAAACTGAAGCCTGTATAAATGATAAAGGCTGCTTCAACCTTGGAGCAGACTACTCTGCAACCCTTCAATATACTACAAAAATTGACAACCAAACCTACACATGAATGATGCTAGCTCATAAAACTTTAAACCCATGTAAAAAAAAAACTCGCATTAGACCATGACTAAATCTCTTCTTGTTCTACAGCATAAGAAATTGCCTTGAGAGATATGATATTTGAGAAACATAAATTGATCTCTTACATGTACTAAAAAGAACTAAACTTAGAGTTATTTGAAACTTAACAGTTCCATTCAGTTTGAGAGTCTAAGCACTGAAGTTTTACTGCTATACCTGTGCAACAAATCTGAATTCTGGTTCCATTTTGAAACCTGCTTCAACTGAAGAGCATATTCCTCCTTAACCCTTGTATATCTACTGTAGTTATTTGGCAACCAAACCTACACAAGAGTGATGCCTTCTTATACAATTTAAACTCATGTTAGAAAAATTCCGCATATAACGAACGCCTAAAACTGCCATTTTCTAGAGCATTCAGAATTGCCTTGAGAGATATAATATCTTCAGAAACATGAATTGACCACTTGCAAGTGCTTAGAAGAAGTATACTCGGAGGTACTTTAAAAATAAATTTTCATTTCATGCGGAATGAGATACTATGCACTGATGGATTAGTTTCACTACTGGCAAAAAAACAGGCCTTTTCCTACTTTAAACGCTGCTTCACCTGAATGGCAGACTACTCTGTAACCCTTGTATATACCACACTAATTGGGCTACCAAACCTACACATGAGTGATGCTTTCTTATAAAACTTAAACTCATGTTAGCTAAATAGCGTACATAATGAATGTCTAAAACTGGCATTTTATAGAGCGTTCAGAATGGCCTTGAGAGATGCCATATGTTGAGGAACATGAATGGAATCCCTCATCTTTTTCTAGTTCTTACATGTAATATATTAACAGTTCTTTGAAACCAACACTTTTCATTCAATCTGACAGGCTAAGAACTGATGCGATATTTTCAGTAGCATGTAAAAACACTGAATCCTGTTTTAGGTTTGAAAGCTTCTTCAAATGAAGAGCACACTGCCCTGTAACCCTTGAATATACTGCAGTAAAATGGCAACCACACCTGTACATGAGTGATGCTTAAACATAAAATTTATACATTCATGTTAGGAAAAAAACAAATATGAAGAATGAGTCAATCTGCCATGTAATGTAATTGCACATTAACAACTGCCTTGAGACATGTAGTATCTTGAGAAACATGAATTGATCTTTTACAAGTTCTGCCAAGAAGTATACTAACAGTTATTTAAAACAAACTGTTTTCATTCCATTTGAGAGGCTAAGCTCCGATTGTTGAGTGTCAATACTGTGCAACAAAACCGAGTCCTGTTTCAGTTTATATCATGGCGTCAACTGAGGAGCAGACCAGTCTTTAACCCTTGCAAGTACTGCAATAAATTGGCAACCAATCCTACACATGAGGTATGCTCTTTTATAACACATCAGAGGTATGTTAGAAAAAATTCTTATATAACAAATGACTAAAACAGCAATTTTTAGAGCAATATGAATTGCATTGTGAGATATATCTTGAGAAACATGAATTGAATCTTACATCTCTTTGAAGTTCTCACAGATTGTATATTAAGAGTTATTTGACACAAAACATTTTCATTCACTTTGAGAGGCTAAGTACTGAGGCTTTAGAGTAATTACTGTGTGACAAAACTGAATCCTGTATCAACTTTGAAAGCTGCTTCAACTGAAGGGGACACTACTGTGTAACACTTGTATATACTACAGTAAACCGGCACCAAAACATTCATGTGAGTGATGCTATCTCATAACACATTAAACCCATGTTAGCAAAATCACGCGTATAATGAAGGACAGATTACGCCAAGTGAATGAGCATTAAGAATTGACTTGGGAGATATAATATCTTGAGAAACATGAATTGATCTTTTACAAGTTCTGCCAAGAAGTATACGAACAGTTATTTAAAACAAACTGTTTTCATTCCATTTGAGAGGCTAAGCTCTGATTGTTGAGTGTCAATACTGTGCAACAAAACCGAGTCCTCTTTCAGTTTATATCATGGCGTCAGCTGAGGAGCAGACCAGTCTTTAACCCTTGCAAGTACTGCAATAAATTGGCAACCAATCCTACACATGAGGTATGCTCTTTTATAACACGTCAGAGGTATGTTAGAAAAAATTCTTATATAACAAACGACTAAAACAGCAATTTTTAGAGCAATATGAATTGCATTGTGAGATATATCTTGAGAAACATGAATTGAATCTTACATCTCTTTGAAGTTCTCACAGATTGTAGATTAAGAGTTATTTGACACAAAACATTTTCATTCACTTTGAGAGGCTAAGTACTGAGGCTTTAGAGTAATTACTGTGTGACAAAACTGAATCCTGTATCAACTTGGAAAGCTGCTTCAACTGAAGGGGACACTACTGTGTAACACTTGTATATACTACAGTAAACCGGCACCAAAACATTCACGTGAGTGATGCTATCTCATAACACATTAAACCCATGTTAGCAAAATCACGCGTATAATGAAGGACAGATTACGCCAAGTGAATGAGCATTAAGAATTGACTTGGGAGATATAATATCTTGAGAAACATGAATTGATCTCTTACAAGTTCTCTTACAAGACGTATACTGACCGTTATTTGAAAACAAAAGATTACATTCAGTGTAAGAGTCTAAGCACCGATGGTTTAGTTTCATTTCGTTGTAACAAAACTGTATCCTGTATCAATTTTTAAAGCTGCATCACAGAAAAGGCTTTTGATAAAATACAACACAATTTTATGTTTAAGACTCTCAACAAAATGGTATAGAAGGAAAATATCTCAACATGATAAAGGCCATATATGATAAACCAGCAGCTAACATCATACTAAATGGCACAAAACTGAAGGCTTTCCCCCTTAAATCAGGAAGAAGACAGGGTTGTCCACTCTCTCCACTCTTATTTAGTGTGGTACTAGAGGTTCTTGCCACAGCAATCAGACAAGACAAAGAAATAAAAGGCATCCATATCGGAAAAGAAAAAGTAAATGTATCACTTTTTGCAGATGATATGATCCTATAAATCGAAAACCCCAAAGAATCCACAAAAAGACTTCTAGAAAAAATAAGCCAATACAGTAAGGTCGCAGGATACAAAATTAACATACAGAAGTCAATAGCCTTTCTATATGCCAACAATGAAACATTTGAGAATGAACTCAAAAGAATAATCCCCTTCACGATAGCAACAAAAAAAATAAAATACCTAAGAATAAACATAACAAAGAATGTAAAGGACTTATACAATGAAAACTATAAACCATTGTTAAGGGAAATCGAAAAAGACATTATGAGATGGAAGAATATTCCTTGTTCTTGGTTAGGTAGAATAAATATAATCAAGATGGCCATATTACCCAAAGCTATATACAAATTTAATGCAATTCCCATCAAAATTCCAATGACATTTTTTAAAGAAATGGAGCAAAAAATAATCAGATTTATATGGAACTATAAAAAGCCCTGAATAGCCAAAGCAATCCTAAAGAAAAGGAATGAAGCTGGGGGCATTACAATACCTGACTTCAAACTCTATTATAGGGCCACGACAATCAAAACAACATGGTATTGGCAGAAAAATAGACACTCAGACCAATGGAACAGAATAGAAAGTCCAGAAATAAAACCACATATATATAGTCAAATAATTTTTGATAAAGGGGCCAACAACACTCAATGGAGAAAAGAAAGCCTCTTCAACAAATGGTGCTGGGAAAACTGGAAAGCCACATGCAAAAGAATGAAGCTGGACTACAGTTTGTTCCCCTGTACTAAAATTAACTCAAAATGGATCAAAGATCTAAACATAAGACCTGAAACAATAAAGTACAGAGAAGAAGACATAGGCACCAAACTCATGGACCTGGGCTTTAAAGAGCATTTTATGAATTTGACACCACAGGCAAGAGAAGTGAAGGCAAAAATTAATGAATGGGACTACATCAGACTAAGAAGTTTTTGTTCAGCAAGAGAAATTGGTAACAAGATAAACAGACAGCCAACTAATTGGGAAATGATATTTTTAAACACCTGCTCAGATAAGGGCCTAATATCCAAAATATACAAAGAACTCATAAAACTCAACGACAAACAAACTAACAATCCAATAAAAAAATGGGAAGAGGATATGAACAGACACTTCTCCCAGGAAGAAATACAAATGGCCAACAGATATATGAAAAGATGCTCATCTTCTTTAGTTATTAGAGAAATGAAAATCAAAACTGCAATGAGATATCACCTCACACCTGTTAGACTAGCTATTATTAACAAGACAGGTAATAGCAAATGTTGGAGAGGTTGTGGAGAAAAAGGAACCCTCATCCACTGTTGGTGGGAATGTAAAGTAGTACAACCATTATGGAAGAAAGCATGGTGGTTCCTCAAAAAACTGAAAATAGAACTACCTTATGACCCAGCAATCCCTCTACTGGGTATATACTCCAAAAACTCAGAAACATTGACTTGTAAAGACACATGCAGCCCCATGTTCATTGCAACATTGTTCACAGTGGCCAGGACATGGAAAGAACCAAAAAGCCCATCAATAGATGACTGGATAAAGAAGATGTGGCACATATACTCTATGGAATACTACTCAGCCATAAGAAATGATGACATCGGATCATTTATAGCAAAATGGTGGGATCTTGACAACATTATACGGAGTGAAATAAGTAAATCAGAAAAAACCAGGAACTGCATTTTTCCATAAGTAGATGGGACATAAAACTGAGACCAAGAGACATTGACAAGAGTGTGGTGGTTATGGGGGGAGGGGGGAGAGGGAGAGGGAAGGGGGAGGGGGAGGGGCACAAAGAGAACTAGATAGAGGGTGACAGGACAATCTGACTTTGGGTGAAGGTATGCAACATAATTGAACTTTAAGATAACCTGGACATATTACCTTTGAATATATATATCTTGATTTACTGATGTCACCCCATTAAAAATAAATAAATAAATAAATAAAAAAAATAAAGCTGCATCGACTGAAGATCACACTACTGTGTAACACTTCTATATACAAAGATAAATTGGCAACCAAACCTAAAAATGAGTGATGCTATCACATAAAATTTACACTCATGTGAGAAAAAACCCGCATGTAACGAATGACTACGTATGCCATGGTATACAGAATTAAGAATTGCCTAAAGAGATATAACATCTTGAGAAACATTAATTGATGTTTACCAAGATTTTACAAAATGTGTACTAACAGTTATTTGAAATGCAAGGTTTCATTCAGATTCAGAGGTAAAAAGCTGTGAGCTTTTAATTTCATTACTGGCAAAAAAAACAACAACAACAAGAAAATCTTTCCATTTTTAACACTGCTTCAACTGGAGAGCAGACTACTCTCAAACCTTTGTATATACTACAGTAAATTGGCAAACAAGCCTACAAATGACTGAGACTGTCCTATAAAAATATATGACAATTTTAGTTAAAAACCCACAAATAACGAATGACTCAATCGGCCATGTTATAGAACATTAAGTACTTCCTTCAGAGACACAATTCCTTGAGAAACAAGAACTGATCTCTTACCAGTTTTTACAAAAAGGGAACTAAGTGTTATTTGAATTCTAAAGGTTTCTTTCAGAACCAGAGGCTAAGAGTTGAGGGTTTAGGTTCATTACTGGCAAAACCCAAACAAACAAGGACCTCTTTTAATTTGAAACGCTGCTTCAACTGCAGAGCACACTCCTCTGTAACCTTTGTATATACTACTGTAAACTGGCCACCGATCGTACACATGAGTGATGCTATCTTATATAACTTTACAGCAATTTTAGGGAAAATCCGGCATATAACGAATGACTAAATCAGCCAAGTTACAGAACATTAACAATTGTATTGAGAAATATAATATCTTGAGAAAGAGGAATTTGTTTCTTACAAGGACTTAAAAGGAGTACACTAAGTGTTATTTGAAACCTAGGCATTTCGTTAAGTTTGAGAGGGTAAGCACTGATATTTCAGTCTCAAACATATGCAACAAAATCGAGTGCTGCTTCAATTTTTATCTCTGCGTAAACTGAGGAGCAGACTGTATTTAACCCTAGTGTATACTCTGGAACATTGGCAACCAAACTTACACATGAGTGTTGCTATCATATAAAGCATTACACTAATTTTAGCAAAAAAATCGTATATAACAAATGAGTATAAATGCCATTTTACAGAGCATTAAGAATAGCAGAAAGAGAGGTACATCATCTTGGAAAAATTCACTGACCCTTACATCTCTTTAAAGTTCTTAGAATAAACACATGAACATTTATTTGACACCAACTATTTTTAATCAGTCTGAGAGGCGAAGTATTGATGGTTTAGACTCAATACTGTGTATCTTAACTGAAACCTATTTCAATTTTGAATGCTGCTTCAAATGAAGAGGACAATACTCTGTAAGTCTTGTATGTACTACATTAAATTGGCAACGACTACTTTCGTGATGGTGGAACATAAAATTTAAACACATGGTAGGAAAAACCCACATATTACAAAGGACTAAATCTGCCATGTTATACATCAGTAAGAACTGCCTTTAGAGATATAATATTTATAGCAACGTACACTGATCTCTTACAATTTCTTAAAGAAATATGCTAACATTTATTTGAAACCTAAACATTTCATTCAGTTTGAAAGTATTAGCACTGATAATTTATTTTCAATACTCTGAACTGAACTGAAGCCTGAATAAATGATAAAGGCTGCTTCAACCTTGGAGAAGACTACTCTGCAACCCTTCAATATACTACAAAAATTGACAACCAAACCTACAAATGAATGATGCTAGCTCATAAAACTTTAAACCCATGTAAAAAAAAAAAACTCGCATTTGACCATGACTAAATCTCTTCTTGTTCTACAGCATTAGAAATTGCCTTGAGAGATATGATATTTGAGAAACATAAATTGATGTCTTACATGTTCTAAAAAGAATTAAACTTAGAGTTATTTTAAACTCAACAGTTCCATTCAGTTTGGGAGCCTAAGCACTGAAGTTTTACTGCCATACCTGTGCAACAAATCTGAATCCTGGTTCCATTTTGAAAGCTGCTTCAACTGAAGAGCATATTTCTCCTTAACCCTTGTATATCTACTGTAGTTATTTGGCAAGCAAAACTACACAAGAGTGATGCCTTCTTATACAATTTAAACTCATGTTAGAAAAATCCCGCATATAACGAACGCCTAAAACTGCCATTTTCTAGAGCATTCAGAATTGCCTTGAGAGAAATAATATCTTCAAAAACATGAATTGACCACTTGCACGTGTCTAGAAGAAGTATACTCAAAGTTACTTGAAAAATAAACTTTTCATTTCATGCGGATTGAGATACTATGCACTTATAAATTAGTTTCGCTACTGGCAAAACAACAGGCCTTTTCCTACTTTAAACGCTGCTTCACCTGAATGGCGGACTACTCTGTAACCCTTGTATATACTACACTAATTGGGCTACCAAACCTACACATGAGTGATGCTTTCCTATAAAACTTAAACTCATGTTTGCTAAATAGCGTATATAACGAATGTCTAAAACTGCCATTTTATAGAGCGTTCCGAATGGCCTTGAGAGGTGCCATATGTTGAGGAACATGAATGGAATCCCTCATCTTTTTCTAGTTCTTACATGTAATATATTAACAGTTCTTTGAAACCAACAGTTTTCATTCAAACTGACAGGCTAAGAACTGATGCGATATTTTCAATAGCATGTAAAAACACTGAATCCTGTTTTAGGTTTGAAAGCTTCTTCAAATGAGGAGCACACTACCCTGTAACCCTTGAATATACTGCAGTAAAATGGCAACCACACCTATACATGAGTGATACTTAAACATAAAATTTATACATTCATGTTAGGAAAAAAACAAATATGAAGAATGAGTCAATCTGCCATGTAATGTAATTGCACATTAACAACTGCCTTGAGAGATGTAGCATCTTGAGAAACATGAATTGATCTTTTACAAGTTCTGCCAAGAAGTATACTAACAGTTATTTAAAACAAACTGTATTCCTTCAATTTTAGAGTCTAAGCACTGATTGTGGACTTTCAATACTGTGCAACAAAACCGAGTCCTGTTTCAGTTTATATCATGGCGTCTCCTGAGGAGCAGACCAGTCTTTAACCCTTGCACGTACTGCAATAAATTGGCAACCAATCCTACACATGAGGTATGCTCTTTTATAACACCTCAGACTTATGTTAAAAAAAATTCTTATATAAAAAACGACTAAAACAGCAATTTTTAGAGAAATATGAATTGCATTGAAAGATATATCTTGAGAAACATGAATTGAATCTTACATCTCTTTGAAGTTCTCACAGATTGTATATTAAGAGTTATTTGACACAAAACATTTTCATTCACTTTGAGCGGCTAAGTACTGAGGCTTTAGAGTAATTACTGTGTGACAAAACTGAATCCTGTATCAACATTGAAGGCTGGTTCAACTGAAGGGGACACTACTGTATAACACTTGTATATACTACAGTAAACCGGCACCCAAACATTCACGTGAGTGATGCTATCTCATAACACATTAGACCCATGTTAGCAAAATCCCGTGTATAAAGAAGGACAGATTACGCCAAGTGAATGAGCATTTAGAATTGACTTGGGAGATATAATATCTTGAGACACATGAATTGATCTCTTACAAGTTCTCTTAGAAGACGTATACTGACCGTTATTTGAAAACAAAAGGTTTCTTTCAGTGTAAGAGTCTAAGCACCGATGGTTTACTTCCATTTCCTTGTAACAAAACTGTATCCTGTATCAATTTTGAAAGCTGCATCAACTGAAGATCATACCACTGTGTAACACTTTTATATTCAAAGATAAATTGGCATGCAAACCTAAAAATGAGTGATGCTATCACATAAAATTTACACTCATGTGAGAAAAAACCCACATGTAACTAACGACTACATATGCCATGGCATAGAGTATTAAGTATTGCCTAAAGAGATATAATATCTTGAGAAACATTAATTGATGTTTAACAAGATTTTACAATATGTGTACTAACAGTTATTTGAAATCCAAGGTTTCATTCAGATTCAGAGGTAAAGCTGTGAGATTTTAATTTCATTACTGGCAAAAACAACAACAACAACAAGAAAATCTTTCCATTTTAAACGCTGCTGCAACTGGAGAGCAGAATACTCTCAAAACTTTGTATATACTACAGTAAATTGGCAAGCAAGCCTACACATGACTGAGACTATCCTATAAAAATATATGACAATTTTAGGTAAAAACCCACAAATAACAAATGACACAATCGGCCATGTCATAGAACATTAAGTACTTCCTTCAGAGACACAATACCTTGAGAATCAAGAATTGATCTTTTACCAGTTTTTACAAAAAGAATACTAAGTGTTCTTTGAATTCTAAAGGTTTCTTTCAGAACCAGAGTCTAAGAGTTGAGGGCTTAGGTTCATTACTGGCAAAAACCAAACAAACAAGGACCTCTTTTAATTTGAAACGCTGCTTCAACTGCAGAGCACACTCCTCTGTAACCTTTGTATATACTACTGTAAACTGGCAACCTATCGTACACATGAGTGATGTTACCTTATATAACTTTACAGCAATTTTAGGGAAAATCCGGCAAATAACGAATCACTAAATCAGCCATGTTACAGAACATTAACAATTGTATTGAGAAATATAATATCTTGAGAAAGAGGAATTTGTTTCTTACAAGGACTTAAAAGGAGTACACTAAGTGTTATTTGAAACCTAGGCATTTCGTTAAGTTTGAGAGGGTAAGCACTGATATTTCAGTCTCAAACATATGCAACAAAATCGAGTGCTGCTTCAATTTTTATCTCTGCGTAAACTGAGGAGCAGACTGTATTTAACCCTAGTGTATACTCTGGAAAATTGGCAACCAAACTTACACATGAGTGTTGCTATCATATAAAGCATTACACTCCTGTTAGCAAAATCTCGTATATAACAAATGAGTATAAATGCCATTTTACAGAGCATTAAGAATAGCAGAAAAAGAGGTACATCATCTTGGGAAAGATTCACTGACCCTTACATCTCTTTAAAGTTCTTAGAGTAAACACATGAACATTTATTTGACACCAACTATTTTCAATCAGTCTGAGAGGCTAAGTATTGATGGTTTAGACTCAATACTGTGTATCTTAACTGAATCCTATTTCAATTTTGAATACTGCTGCAAATGAAGAGGACAATACTCTGTAAGTCTTGTATGTACTACATTAAATTGGCAACGAAACCTATACTTTCGTGATGGTGGAACATAAAATTTAAACTCATGGTAGGAAAAACCCACATATTACAAAGGACTAAATCTGCCATGTTATACATCAGTAAGAACTGCCTTTAGAGATGTAATATTTATAGAAACGTAAACTGATCTCTTACAATTTCTTAAAGAAATATGCTAACATTTATTTGAAACCTAAACATTTCATTCAGTTTGAGAGTATTAGCACTGATGATTTATTTTCAATACTCTCAACTAAACTGAAGCCTGTATAAATGATAAAGGCTGCTTCAACCTTGGAGCAGACTGCTCTGCAACACTTCAATATACTACAAAAATTGACAACCAAACCTACACATGAATGATGCAAGCCCATGAAATTTAAACCCATGTAAAAAAAAAAAAAACTCACATTAGACCATGACTAAATCTCTTCTTGTTCTACAGCATTAGAAATTGCTTTGATAGATATGATATTTGAGAAACATAAGTTGATATCTTACATGTTCTAAAAAGAACTAAACTTAGAGTTATTTGAGACTCAACAGTTCCATTCAGTTTGAGAGCCTAAGCACTGAAGTTTTACTGCCATACCTGTGCAACAAATCTGAATCCTGATTCCATTTTGAAAGCTGCTTCAACTGAAGAGCATATTCCTCCTTAACCCTTGTATATATACTGTAGTTATGTGGCAACCAAACCTACACAAGAGTGATGCCTTCTTATAAAATTTAAACTCATGTTAGCAAAATCCCGCCTATAACGAACGCCTAAAACTGCCATTTTCTAGAGCATTCAGAATTGCCTTGAGAGATATAATATCTTCAGAAACATGAATTGACCACTTGCACGTGTTTAGAAGAAGTATACTCAAAGTTACTTGAAAAATAAACTTTTCATTTCATGCGGATTGAGATACTATGCACTGATGAATTAGTTTAGTTACTGGCAAAACAACAGGTTTTTTCCTACTTTAAACGCTGCTTCACCTGAATGGTGGACTACTCTGTAACCCTTGTATATACTACACTAATTGGGCTACCAAACCTACACATGAGTGATGCTTTCTTATAAAACTTAAACTCATGTTAGCTAAATAGCGTATATAACGAATGTCTAAAACTGCCATTTTATAGAGCGTTCAGAATGGCCTTGAGAGATGCCATATGTTGAGGAACATGAATGGAATCCCTCGTCTTTTTCTAGTTCTTACATGTAATATATTAACAGTTCTTTGAAACCAACACTTTTCATTCAATCTGACAGGCTGAGAACTGATGCGATATTTTCAGTAGCATGTAAAAACACTGAATCCTGTTTTAGGTTTGAAAGCTTCTTCAAATGAAGAGCACACTACCCTGTAACCCTTGAATGTACTGCAGCAAAATGGCAACAACATCTATACATGAGTGATGCTTAAACATAAAATTTATACATTCATGTTAGGAAAAAAACAAATATGAAGAATGAGTCAATCTGCCATGTAATGTAATTGCACATTAACAACTGCCTTGAGACATGTAGTATCTTGAGAAACATGAATTGATCTTTTACAAGTTCTGCCAAGAAGTATACTAACAGTTATTTAAAACAAACTGTTTTCATTCAATTTGAGAGGCTAAGCACTGATTGATGAGTTTCAATACTGTGCAACAAAATCGAGTCCTGTTTCAGTTTATATCATGGCGTCAACTGAGGAGCAGACCAGTCTTTAACCCTTGCAAGTACTGCAATGAATTGGCGACCAATCCTACACATGAGGTATGCTCTTTTATAACATCTCAGACGTATGTTAGAAAAAATTCTTATATAACAAACGAGTAAAACAGCAATTTTTAGAGAAATATGAATTGCATTGGGAGATATATCTTGAGAAACATGAATTGAATCCTACATCTCTTTGAAGTTCTCACAGATTGTATATTAAGAGTTATTTGACACAAAACATTTTCATTCACTTTGAGCGGCTAAGTACTGAGGCTTTAGAGTAATTACTGTGTGACAAAACTGAATCCTGTATCAACATTGAAGGCTGGTTCAACTGAAGGGGACACTACTGTATAACACTTGTATATACTACAGTAAACCGGCACCCAAACATTCACGTGAGTGATGCTATCTCATAACACATTAGACCCATGTTAGCAAAATCCCGTGTATAAAGAAGGACAGATTACGCCAAGTGAATGAGCATTTAGAATTGACTTGGGAGATATAATATCTTGAGACACATGAATTGATCTCTTACAAGTTCTCTTAGAAGACGTATACTGACCGTTATTTGAAAACAAAAGGTTTCTTTCAGTGTAAGAGTCTAAGCACCGATGGTTTACTTCCATTTCCTTGTAACAAAACTGTATCCTGTATCAATTTTGAAAGCTGCATCAACTGAAGATCATACTACTGTGTAACACTTGTATATACAAAGATAAATTGGCAACCAAACCTAAAAATGAGTGATGCTATCACATAAAATTTACACTCATGTGAGAAAAAGCCCCATTTAATGAACGACTACATATGCCATGTTATACAGTATTAAGTATTGCCTAAAGAGATATAATATCTTGAGAAACATTAATTGATGTTTAACAAGATTTTACAAAATGTGTACTAACAGTTATTTGAAATCCAAGGTTTCATTCAGATTCAGAGGTAAAGCTGTGAGCTTTTAATTTCATTACTGGCAAAAAAAATAACAACAACAAGAAAATCTTTCCATTTTAAACGCTGCTGCAACTGGAGAGCAGACTACTCTCAAACCTTTGTATATACTACAGTAAATTGGCAAGCAAGCCTACACATGACTGAGACTATCCTATAAAAATATATGACAATTTTAGGTAAAAACCCACAAATAACAAATGACTCAATTGGCCATGTTATAGAACATTAAGTACTTCCTTCAGAGACACAATACCTTGAGAAACAAGAATTGATCTCTTACCAGTTTTTACAAAAAGGGAACTAAGTGTTATTTGAATTCTAAAGGTTTCTTTCAGAACCAGAGGCTAAGAGTTGAGGGTTTAGGTTCATTACTGGCAAAAACCAAACAAACAGGGACCTCTTTTAATTTGAAACGCTGCTTCAACTGCAGAGCACACTCCTCTGTAACCTTTGTATATACTACTGTAAACTGGCAACCGATGCTACACATGAGTGATGTTACCTTATATAACTTTACAGCAATTTTAGGGAAAATCCGGCATATAACGAATGACTAAATCAGCCATGTTATAGAACATTAACAATTGTATTCAGAAATATAATATCTTGAGAAAGAGGAATTTGTTTCTTACAAGGTCTTAAAAGGAGTACACTAACTGTTATTTGAAACCTAGGCATTTCGTTAAGTTTGAGAGGGTAAGCACTGATATTTCAGTCTCAAACATATGCAACAAAATCGAGTGCTGCTTCAATTTTTATCTCTGCGTAAACTGAGGAGCAGACTGTATTTAACCCTAGTGTATACTCTGGAACATTGGCAACCAAACTTACACATGAGTGTTGCTATCATATAAAGCATTACACTCATTTTAGCAAAAAAATCGTATATAACAAATGAGTATAAATGCCATTTTACAGAGCATTAAGAATAGCAGAAAGAGAGGTACATCATCTTGGAAAAATTCACTGACCCTTACATCTCTTTAAAGTTCTTAGAATAAACACATGAACATTTATTTGACACCAACTATTTTCAATCAGTCTGAGAGGCGAAGTATTGATGGTTTAGACTCAATACTGTGTATCTTAACTGAAACCTATTTCAATTTTGAATACTGCTGCAAATGAAGAGGACAATACTCTGTAAGTCTTGTATGTACTACATTAAATTGGCAACGAAACCTATACTTTCGTGATGGTGGAACATAAAATTTAAACTCATGGTAGGAAAAACCCACATATTACAAAGGACTAAATCTGCCATGTTATACATCAGTAAGAACTGCCTTTAGAGATGTAATATTTATAGCAACGTAAACTGATCTCTTACAATTTCTTAAAGAAATATGCTAACATTTATTTGAAACCTAAACATTTCATTCAGTTTGAGAGTATTAGCACTGATGATTTATTTTCAATACTCTCAACTAAACTGAAGCCTGTATAAATGATAAAGGCTGCTTCAACCTTGGAGCAGACTGCTCTGCAACACTTCAATATACTACAAAAATTGACAACCAAACCTACACATGAATGATGCAAGCCCATGAAATTTAAACCCATGTAAAAAAAAAAAAACTCACATTAGACCATGACTAAATCTCTTCTTGTTCTACAGCATTAGAAATTGCTTTGATAGATATGATATTTGAGAAACATAAGTTGATATCTTACATGTTCTAAAAAGAACTAAACTTAGAGTTATTTGAGACTCAACAGTTCCATTCAGTTTGAGAGCCTAAGCACTGAAGTTTTACTGCCATACCTGTGCAAAAAATCTGAATCCTGATTCCATTTTGAAAGCTGCTTCAACTGAAGAGCATATTCCTCCTTAACCCTTGTATATATACTGTAGTTATGTGGCAACCAAACCTACACAAGAGTGATGCCTTCTTTTAAAATTTAAACTCATGTTAGCAAAATCCCGAATATAACGAACGCCGAAAACTGCCTTTTTCTAGAGCATTCAGAATTGCCTTGAGAGATATAATATCTTCAGAAACATGAATTGACCACTTGCACGTGTTTAGAAGAAGTATACTCAAAGTTACTTGAAAAATAAACTTTTCATTTCATGCGGATTGAGATACTAAACACTGATGAATTAGTTTAGTTACTGGCAAAACAACAGGTTTTTTCCTACTTTAAACGCTGCTTCACCTGAATGGCAGACTACTCTGTAACCCTTGTATATACTACACTAATTGGGCTACCAAACCTACACATGAGTGATGCTTTCTTATAAAACTTAAACTCATGTTAGCTAAATAGCGTATATAACGAATGTCTAAAACTGCCATTTTATAGAGCATTCAGAATGGCCTTGAGAGATGCCATATGTTGAGGAACATGAATGGAATCCCTCGTCTTTTTCTAGTTCTTACATGTAATATATTAACAGTTCTTTGAAACCAACACTTTTCATTCAATCTGACAGGCTGAGAACTGATGCGATATTTTCAGTAGCATGTAAAAACACTGAATCCTGTTTTAGGTTTGAAAGCTTCTTCAAATGAAGAGCACACTACCCTGTAACCCTTGAATGCACTGCAGTTAAATGGCAACCACACCTATACATGAGTTATTCTTAAACATAAAATTTATACATTCATGTTAGGAAAAAAACAAATATGAAGAATGAGTCAATCTGCCATGTAATGTAATTGCACATTAACAACTGCCTTGAGACATGTAGTATCTTGAGAAACATGAATTGATCTTTTACAAGTTCTGCCAAGAAGTATACTAACAGTTATTTAAAACAAACTGTTTTCATTCAATTTGAGAGGCTAAGCACTGATTGTTGAGTTTCAATACTGTACAACAAAACCAAGTCCTGTTTCAGTTTATATCATGGCGTCAACTGAGGATCAGACCAGTCTTTAACCCTTACAAGAACTGCAATGAATTGGCGACCAATCCTACACATGAGGTATGCTCTTTTATAACACGTCAGACTTATGTTAGAAAAAATTCTTATATAACAAACGAGTAAAACAGCAATTTTTAGAGAAATATGAATTGCATTGGGAGATATATCTTGAGAAACATGAATTGAATCTTACATCTCTTTGAAGTTCTCACAGATTGTATATTAAGAGTTATTTGACACAAAACATTTTCATTCACTTTGAGCGGCTAAGTACTGAGGCTTTAGAGTAATTACTGTGTGACAAAACTGAATCCTGTATCAACATTGAAGGCTGGTTCAACTGAAGGGGACACTACTGTATAACACTTGTATATACTACAGTAAACCGGCACCCAAACATTCACGTGAGTGATGCTATCTCATAACACATTAGACCCATGTTAGCAAAATCCCGCGTATAATGAAGGACAGATTACGCCAAGTGAATGAGCATTAAGAATTGACTTGGGAGATATAATATCTTGAGACACATGAATTGATCTCTTACAAGTTCTCTTAGAAGACGTATACTGACCGTTATTTGAAAACAAAAGGTTTCTTTCAGTGTAAGAGTCTAAGCACCGATGGTTTACTTCCATTTCCTTGTAACAAAACTGTATCCTGTATCAATTTTGAAAGCTGCATCAACTGAAGGTCATACCACTGTGTAACACTTGTATATACAAAGATAAATTGGCAACCAAACCTAAAAATGAGTGATGCTATCACATAAAATTTACACTCATGTGAGAATAAACCCACATGTAAGGAACGACTACATATGCCATGGTATACAGTATTAAGAATTGCCTAGAGAGATATAATATCTTGAGAAACATTAATTGTTGTTTAACAAGATTTTACAAAATGCGTACAAACAGTTATTTGAAATCCAAGGTTTCATTCAGATTCAGAGGTAAAGCTGTGAGCTTTTAATTTCATTACTGGCAAAAATACAACAACAACAAGAAAATCTTTCCATTTTAAACGCTGCTGCAACTGGAGAGCAGACTACTCTCAAACCTTTGTATATACTACAGTAAATTGGCAAGCAAGCCTACACATGACTGAGACTATCCTATAAAAATATATGACAATTTTAGGTAAAAACCGACAAATAACAAATGACTCAATCGTCCATGTTATAGAACATTAAGTACTTCCTTCAGAGATGCAATACCTTGAGAAACAAGAATTGATCTCTTACCAGTTTTTACAAAAAGAAAACTAAGTGTTATTTGAATTCTAAAGGTTTCTTTCAGAACCAGAGGCTAAGAGTTGAGGGTTTAGGTTCATTACTGGCAAAACCCAAACAAACAGGGACCTCATTTAATTTGAAACGCTGCTTCAACTGCAGAGCACACTCCTCTGTAACCTTTGTATATACTACTGTAAACTGGCAACCTATCGTACACATGAGTGATGTTACCTTATATAACTTTACAGCAATTTTAGGGAAAATCCGGCAAATAACGAATCACTAAATCAGCCATGTTACAGAACATTAACAATTGTATTGAGAAATATAATATCTTGAGAAAGAGGAATTTGTTTCTTACAAGGACTTAAAAGGAGTACACTAAGTGTTATTTGAAACCTAGGCATTTCGTTAAGTTTGAGAGGGTAAGCACTGATATTTCAGTCTCAAACATATGCAACAAAATCGAGTGCTGCTTCAATTTTTATCTCTGCGTAAACTGAGGAGCAGACTGTATTTAACCCTAGTGTATACTCTGGAACATTGGCAACCAAACTTAAACATGAGTGTTGCTATCATATAGAGCATTACACTCATTTTAGCAAAAAAATCGTATATAACAAATGAGTATAAATGCCATTTTACAGAGCATTAAGAATAGCAGAAAGAGAGGTACATCATCTTGGAAAAATTCACTGACCCTTACATCTCTTTAAAGTTCTTAGAATAAACACATGAACATTTATTTGACACCAACTATTTTCAATCAGTCTGAGAGGCGAAGTATTGATGGTTTAGACTCAATACTGTGTATCTTAACTGAAACCTATTTCAATTTTGAATACTGCTGCAAATGAAGAGGACAATACTCTGTAAGTCTTGTATGTACTACATTAAATTGGCAACGAAACCTATACTTTCGTGATGGTGGAACATAAAATTTAAACTCATGGTAGGAAAAACCCACATATTACAAAGGACTAAATCTGCCATGTTATACATCAGTAAGAACTGCCTTTAGAGATGTAATATTTATATCAACGTAAACTGATCTCTTACAATTTCTTAAAGAAATATGCTAACATTTATTTGAAACCTAAACATTTCATTCAGTTTGAGAGTATTAGCACTGATGATTTATTTTCAATACTCTCAACTAAACTGAAGCCTGTATAAATGATAAAGGCTGCTTCAACCTTGGAGCAGACTGCTCTGCAACACTTCAATATACTACAAAAATTGACAACCAAACCTACACATGAATGATGCAAGCCCATGAAATTTAAACCCATGTAAAAAAAAAAAAACTCGCTTTAGACCATGACTAAATCTCTTCTTGTTCTACAGCATTAGAAATTGCCTTGAGAGATATGATATTTGAGAAACATAAATTGATCTCTTACATGTTCTAAAAAGAACTAAACTTAGAGTTATTTGAATCTCAACAGTTCCATTCAGTTTGAGAGCCTAAGCACTGAAGTTTTACTGCCATACCTGTGCAACAAATCTGAATCCTGATTCCATTTTGAAAGCTGCTTCAACTGAAGAGCATATTCCTCCTTAACCCTTGTATATATAGTGTAGTTATGTGGCAACCAAACCTACACAAGAGTGATGCCTTCTTATAAAATTTAAACTCATGTTAGCAAAATCCAGCCTGTAAAGAACGCCTAAAACTGCCATTTTCTAGAGCATTCAGAATTGCCTTGAAAGATATAATATCTTCAGAAACATGAATTGACCACCTGCACGTGTTTAGAAGAAGTATACTCAAAGTTACTTGAAAAATAAACTTTTCATTTCATGCGGATTGAGATACTATGCACTGATGAATTAGTTTCGCTACTGGCAAAACAACAGGCCTTTTCCTACTTTAAACGCTGCTTCACCTGAATGGTGGACTACTCTGTAACCCTTGTATATACTACACTAATTGGGCTACCAAACCTACACATGAGTGATGCTTTCTTATAAAACTTAAACTCATTTTAGCTAAATAGCGTATATAACGAATGTCTAAAACTGCCATTTTATAGAGCATTCAGAATGGCCTTGAGAGATGCCATATGTTGAGGAACATGAATGGAATCCCTCGTCTTTTTCTAGTTCTTACATGTAATATATTAACAGTTCTTTGAAACCAACAGTTTTCAGTCAATCGGTCAGGCTAAGGACTGATGTGATATTTTCAGTAGCATGTAAAAACACTGAATCCTGTTTTAGGTTTGAAAGCTTCTTCAAATGAAGAGCACACTACCCTGTAACCCTTGAATGTACTGCAGCAAAATGGCAACAACATCTATACATGAGTGATGCTTAAACATAAAATTTATACATTCATGTTAGGAAAAAAACAAATATGAAGAATGAGTCAATCTGCCATGTAATGTAATTGCACATTAACAACTGCCTTGAGACATGTAGTATCTTGAGAAACATGAATTGATCTTTTACAAGTTCTGCCAAGAAGTATACTAACAGTTATTTAAAACAAACTGTTTTCATTCAATTTGAGAGGCTAAGCACTGATTGTTGAGTTTCAATACTGTACAACAAAACCAAGTCCTGTTTCAGTTTATATCATGGCGTCAACTGAGGATCAGACCAGTCTTTAACCCTTACAAGAACTGCAATGAATTGGCGACCAATCCTACACATGAGGTATGCTCTTTTATAACACGTCAGACGTATGTTAGAAAAAATTCTTATATAACAAACGACTAAAACAGCAATTTTTAGAGAAATATGAATTGCATTGGGAGATATATCTTGAGAAACATGAATTGAATCCTACATCTCTTTGAAGTTCTCACAGATTGTATATTAAGAGTTATTTGACACAAAACATTTTCATTCACTTTGAGAGGCTAAGTACTGAGGGTTTAGAGTAATTACTGTGTGACAAAACTGAATCCTGTATCAACTTTGAAAGCTGCTTCAACTGAAGGGGACACTACTGTGTAACGCTTGTATATACTACAGTAAACCGGCACCCAAACATTCACGTGAGTGATGCTATCTCATAACACATTAGACCCATGATAGCAAAATCCCGCTTATAATGAAGGACAGATTACGCCAAGTGAATGAGCATTAAGAATTGACTTGGGAGATATAATATCTTGAGAAACATGAATTGATCTCTTACAAGTTCTCTTACAAGACACATACTGACCGTTATTTGAAAATAAAAGGTTTAATTCAGTGTAAGAGTCTAAGCCACGATGGTTTATTTTCATTTCCTTGTAACAAAACTGTATCCTGTGTCAATTTTGAAAGCTGCATCAACTGAAGATCATACTACTGAGTAACACTTGTATATACAAAGATAAATTGGCAACCAAACCTAAAAATGAGTGATGCTATCACATAAAATTTACACTCATGTGAGAAAAAACCCGCATGTAAGGAACGACTACATATGCCATGGTATACAGTATTAAGAATTGCCTAAAGACCCTCCATTATAGGCATGATATTTCCCTTAGGAGGGGAGAGGAGGGAAAGAGAAGAGAGAAAAAAAGGGGGAAATAATAAATTATTACTGTTTTTTTTTATGGGGTGTTTTACCCTTTTTTTTTCTTTTTACTCTATTAATTCTAATTAGTGCTATCAATAAGACCACCCTCAGATGCCAATAAGAAAGAGGAAATCGAATATTATGGATTCAAAAGAAAGAGAGGTAACACAAATAGATGTGGAAAAATCTATGGAGAAAAGACTTAACATATTGGAAGCCTTGGAGCTAAATTACAGAGAATTTAAAATAGAAATCTTAAAAATATTCAGAGATATACAAGAAAACACAGAAAGGCAATATAGGGAGATCAGAAAACAACTCAATGAACACAAAGAATATATTACGAAGGAAATTGAAAGTATAAAAACAAATCAAACAGAAATGAAAAACTGAATTTACGAGCTGAAAAACGAGGTAACAAGCTTAGCTAACAGAACAGCCCAGATTGAAGATAGGATTAGTGGAATAGAAGACAAAGAACTTGAGGCACAACAGAGAGAAGAAGAAAGAGACTCAAAAATAATAAAAAATGAGAAAGCCCTACAGGAATTGTTTGACTCCATCAGAAAGAATAACATAAGAATAATAGATATATCAGAGGGATAAGAGAAAGAAAATGGAACGGATAATATACTCAAACAAATAATAGATGAGAACTTCCCAAGCCTGTGGAAGGAACTAAAGCCTCAAATTCAAGAAGCAAACAGAACACCAAGTTTTCTTAACCCCAACAAACCCACTCCAAGGCACATCATAATAAAGATGACACAAACCAATGACAAAGAAAAAATTTTCAAGGCAGTCAGGGAAAAGAAGAGTACAACATATAAAGGAAGGCCTATTAGATTATCATCAGATTTCTCAGCAGAAACTCTACAAGCTAGAAGAGAGTGGACCCCAATATTTAAAGCCCTGAAAGAGAGGAACTTTCAGCCAAGAATACTATACTCATCAAAGCTATACTTCAAGTATGAAGGAGATATAAAAACATTCACAAATACAGAAAAGATGAGAGAATTTATCAACAGAAAGCCCCCACTCCAGGAAATACTAAAGGGGGTTTTCCAACCAGATTCAAAGAACAAAAGAAAACAACACCACAAGTAACAGCTCCAACAAGAACACAATAAAACCAAACTTAAACTGTGACAACAAAGGAAAAAAAGGGGGGAGAGGATGGAGATTAACAGTAGCAAAGGATGATGAAGTGCAGAAATAATTATAAGATAGGGTACTACAATGAATATGGTAGGTACCCTTTTCATTACTTAATGGTAACCACCCTTAAAAAAACCACCACAAAAACACTTGACTTAAAAAAGGTAGCAACAGAGGAAAGAAGTATAAAACACAAACAAACAAAAACAAATGATAGAAAAACAAAAGAGAAGAATCAAACACGATACAAAACTAACAGAAAGCAATTTAGAAAATGGCAGTAGGGAACACACAAGTGTCAATAATTACACTAAATGGAAATGAATTAAACTTACCAATAAAAAGACACAGAGTAGCAGAATGGATTAAAAAAGAAAATCCAACTATATGCTGCCTACAAGAAACACGTCTAGGCAACAAGGATAAAAACAAATTCAAAGTGAAAGGCTGGAAAACAATACTCCAAGCAAACAACACCCAAAAAAAAGCAGGTGTAGCAATACTCATATCTAATAATGCTGACTACAAGACAGAAAAAGTACTCAGAGACAAAAATGGTCATTTCATAATGATTAAGGGGAAGTTGAATCAAGAAGACATAACAATCCTTAATATATATGCACCAAACCAAGGAGCACCAAAATATATAAGACAGTTACTTATTGACCTTAAAACAAAAACTAACAAAAATACAATCATACTTGGAGACCTCAATACACTGCTGACGGCTCTAGATCGGTCATCCAAAAAGAGAATCAATAAAGATATAGTGGCCTTAAACGAAATACTAGAACACCTGGATATGATAGACATCTACAGGACACTTCATCCCAAAGGGACAGAGTATACATTTTTCTCTAGTGTACATGGAACATTCTCAAGAATTGACCATATGTTGGGCCACAAAGACAATATCAGCAAATTTAGAAAAATTGAAATTGTACCAAGCATATTTTCTTAGCATAAAGCCTTGAAACTAGAATTCAACTGCAAAAAAGAGGGGGAAAAACCCACAAAAATGTGGAAACTAAACAACATACTTCTAAAAAATGAATGGGTCAAAGAAGAAATAAGCGCAGAAATCAAAAGATATATACAGACAAATGAAAATGAAAATACGACATATCAGAATCTCTGGGATGCAGCAAAAGCGGTAATAAGAGGAAAGTTCATATCACTTCAGGCCTATATGAACAAACAAGAGAGAGCCGAAGTAAACCACTTAACTTCACACCTTAAGGAATTAGAAAAAGAAGAACAAAGACAACTCAAAACCAGCCGAAAAAAGGAGATAATAAAAATCAGAGCAGAAATAAATGAAATAGAGAACAGAAAAACTATAGAAAAAATCAATAAAACAAGGAGCTGGTTCTTTGAAAAGATCAACAAAATTGACAAACCCTTGGCAAGACTCACCAAGGAAAAAAGACACAGGACTCAAATAAATAAAATCCAAAATGAAAGAGGAGAGATCACCACAGACATCATAGAAATACAAAGAATTATTGTAGAATACTATGAAAAATTATATGCCACCAAATACAACAATCTAGAAGAAATGGATAAATTCCTAGAACAATACAACCTTTATAGACTGAGTCATGAAGAAGCAGAAAGCCTAAACAGACCAATCAGCAGGGAGGAAATAGAAAAAACTATTAAAAATCTCCCCAAAAATAAAAGTCCAGGCCCAGACGGTTATACTAGTGAATTCTATCAAACATTCAAAAAAGACTTGGTTCCTATTCTACTCAAAGTCTTCCAAAAAATTGAAGAAGAAGCAATACTTCCAAACACATTTTATGAGGCCAACATAACACTCATACCAAAACCTGGCAAGGATGGCACAAAGAAAGAAAACTACAGACCAATATCTCTAATGAATACAGATGCTAAAATACTAAACAAAATACTGGCAAACTGAATACAACAACATATTAAAAAAATAATACATCATGATCAAGTGGGATACATCCCAGAATCTCAAGGATGGTTCAACATACGCAAAACGGTTAACATAATACACCATATCAACAAAACAAAGAACAAAAACCACATGATCTTATCAATAGATGCAGAAAAGGCTTTTGATAAAATACAACACAATTTTATGTTTAAGACTCTCAACAAAATGGGTATAGAAGGAAAACATCTCAACATGATAAAGGCTATCTATGATAAACCATCAGCCAACATCCTATTAAACGGCATAAAACTGAGGACATTCTACCTTAAATCAGGAACAAGACAGGGTTGTCCACTCTCTCCACTCTTATTCAACGTGGTGCTAGAAGTTCTGGCCAGAGCAATCAGACAAGACAAAGAAATAAAAGGCCTCCATATCGGAAAAGAAGAAGTAAAGCTATCACTTTTTGCTGATGATATGATCCTATACATCGAAAACCCGAAGGACTCCACAAAAAGATTATTAGAAACAATAAACCAATACAGTAAGGTCGCAGGATACAAAATTAACATACAGAAGTCCATAGCCTTTCTATATGCCAACAATGAAATATTAGAAAACGAACTCAAAAAAATAATCCCCTTCACGATTGCAACAAAAAAAATAAAATACCTAGGAATAAACATAACAAAGAATGTAAAGGACCTATATAATGAAAATTACAAAGCAGTGTTAAGGGAAATCGAAAGAGATACAATGAGATGGATAAATATTCCTTGTTCTTGGATAGGAAGAATAAATATAATCAACATGGCCATATTACCCAAAGCAATATACAAATTTAATGCAATTCCCATCAAAATCCCTATGAGATTTTTTAAAGAAATGGAACAAAAAATCATCAGATTTATATGGAGCTATAAAAAACCCCGAATAGCCAAAACAATCCTAAGGAAAAAGAATGAAGCTGGGGGCATTACAATACCTGACTTTAAACTATATTATAGGGCCACGATAATCAAAACAGCATGGTATTGGCAAAAAAATAGACACTCAGACCAATGGAACAGAATAGAAAGCCCAGAGATAAAACCACATATATATAGTCAAATAATCTTTGATAAAGGGGCCAACAACACACAATGAAGAAAAGAAAGCCTCTTCAACAAATGGTGTTGGGAAAACTGGAAAGCCACATGCAAAAGAATGAAACTCGACTACAGCCTGTCCCCGTGTACTAAAATTAATTCAAAATGGATCAAAGACCTAAATATAAGACCTGAAACAATAAAGTACATAGAAGAAGACATAGGTACTAAAATCATGGACCTGGGTTTTAAAGAACATTTTCTGAACTTGACTCCAATGGCAAGAGAAGTGAAGGCAAAGATAAATGAATGGGACTACATCAGAATTAAAAGTTTTTGCTCAGCAAGAGAAACTGATATCAAAATAAACAGACAGCCAACTATAAGGGAACTGATATTTTCAAACGACAGCTCAGATAAGGGCCGAATATCCAAAATTTACAATGAACTCATAAAACTCAACAACAAACAAACAAACAATCCAATAAAAAAATGGGAAGAGGACATGAACAGACACTTCTCCCAGGAAGAGATACAAATGGCCAACAGATATATGAAAAGATGCTCAGCTTCATTAGTTATTAGAGAAATGCAAATCAAAACTACAATGAGATACCACCTCACCCCTGTTAGATTAGCTATTATCAACAAGACGGGTAATAGCAAATGTTGGAGAGGCTGTGGAGAAAAAGGAACCCTCATTCACTGTTGGTGGGACTGTAAAGTAGTACAACCATTATGGAGGAAAGTATGGTGGTTCCTCAAAAAACTGCAAATAGAACTACCTTATGACCCAGCAATCCCTCTACTGGGTATATACCCCAAAACCTCAGAAACATTGATACGTGAAGACAATGTAGCCCCATGTTCATTGCAGCACTGTTCACAGTGGCCAAGACATGGAAACAACCAAAAAGCCCTTCAATAGAAGACTGGATAAAAAAGACGTGGCACATATACACTATGGAATACTACTCAGCCATAAGAAATGATGACATCAGATCATTTACAGCAAAATGGTGGGATCTTGATAACATTATAAGGAGTGAAATAAGCAAATCAGAAAAAAACAAGAACTACATAATTCCATACATTGGTGAAACATAAAAATGAGACTAAGAGACATGGACAAGAGTGTGGTGGTTACCAAGGGTGGGGGGGAAGGGAGGACATGGGAGGGAGGGAGGGAGAGAGTTAGGGGGAGGGGGAGGGGCACAGAGAACTAGATAAAGGGTGACGGAAGACAATCTGACTTGGGCGAGGGTTTTGCAAAATAATTTGATGACAAAATAACCTAGACATGTTTTCTTTGAATATATGTACCCTGATTTATTAATGTCATCCCATTACCATTAATAAAAATTTATTAAAAAAAAAGAATTGCCTAAAGAGATATAATACTTTGAGAAAAATTAATTGATGTTTAACAAGATTTTACAAAATGTGTACTAACAGTTATTTGAAATCCAAGGTTTCATTCAGATTCAGAGGTAAAGCTGTGAGCTTTTAATTTCATTACTGGAAAAACAACAAAAACAACAAGAAAATCTTTCCATTTTAAACGCAGCTGCAACTTGAGAGCAGAGTACTCTCAAACCTTTGTATATACTACAGTAAATTGGCAAGCAAGCCTACACATCACTGAGACTATCTTATAAAAATATATGACAATTTTAGGTAAAAACCCACAAATAACGAATGACTCAATCGGCCATGTTATAGAACATTAAGTACTTCCTTCAGAGACGCAATACCTTGAGAAACAAGAATTGATCTCTTACCAGTTTTTACAAAAAGAAAACTAAGTGTTCTTTGAATTCTAAAGGTTTCTTTCAGAACCAGAGGCTAAGAGTTGAGGGTTTAGGTTGATTACTGGCAAAAACCAAACAAACAGGGACCTCTTTTAATTTGAAACGCTGCTTCAACTGCAAAGCACACTCCTCTGTAACCTTTGTACATACTACTCTAAACTGGCAACCGATCGTACACATGAGTGATGCTATCTTATATAACTTTACAGCAATTTTAGGAAAAATCCGGCATATAACGAATGACTAAATCAGCCATGTTATAGAACATTAACAATTGTATTGAGAAATATAATATCTTGAGAAAGAGGAATTTGTTTCTTACACGGACTTAAAAGGAGTTCACTAAGTGTTATTTGAAACCTAGGCATTTCGTTAAGTTTGAGAGGGTAAGCACTGATATTTCAGTCTCAAACATATGCAACAAAATCGAGTGCTGCTTCAATTTTTATCTCTGCGTAAACTGAGGAGCAGACTGTATTTAACCCTTGTGTATACTTCGGAAAATTGGCAACCAAACTTACACATGAGTGTTGCTATCATATAAAGCATTACACTCATGTTAGCAAAAAAATCGTATATAACAAATGAGTAATAATGCCATTTTACAGAGAATTAAGATAGCAGAAAGAGAGGTACATCATCTTGGAAAAATTCACTGACCCTTACATCTCTTTAAAGTTCTTAGAATAAACACATGAACATTTATTTGACAACAACATTTTCTATCAGTCTGAGAGGCTAAGTATTGATGGTTTAGACTCAATAATGTGTATCTGAACTGAAACCTATTTCAATTTTGAATGCTGCTTCAAATGAAGAGGACAATACTCTGTAAGTCTTGTATGTACTACATTAAGTTGGCCACAAAACATATACTTTTGTGATGGTGGCACATAAAATTTAAACTCATGGTAGGAAAAACCCACATATTACAAAAGACTAAATCTGCCATGTTATACATCAGTAAGATCTGCCTTTAGAGATATAATATTTATAGCAACGTAAACTGATCTCTTACAATTTCTTAAAGAAATATGCTAACATTTATTTGAAACCTAAACATTTCATTCAGTTTGAGAGTATTAGCACTGATGATTTATTTTCAATACTCTCAACTAAACTGAAGCCTGTATAAATGATAAAGGCTGCTTCAACCTTGGAGCAGACTACTTACTCTGCAACCATTTATTATACTACAAAAATTGACAACCAAACCTACACATGAATGATGCAAGCCCATGAAATTTAAACCCATGTAAAAAAAAACAAAACTCGCATTCGACCATGACTAAATCTCTTCTTGTTCTACAGCATTAGAAATTGCCTTGAGAGATATGATATTTGAGAAACATAAGTTGATGTCTTACATGTTCTAAAAAGAACTAAACTTAGAGTTATTTGAGACTCAACAGTTCCATTCAGTTTGAGAGCCTAAGCACTGAAGTTTTACTTCCATACCTGTGCAAAAACTCTGAATCCTGATTCCATTTTGAAAGCTGCTTCAACTGAAGAGCATATTCCTCCTTAACCCTTGTATATATACTGTAGTTATGTGGCAACCAAACCTACACAAGAGTGATGCCTTCTTATAAAATTTAAACTCATGTTAGCAAAATCCCGCCTATAACGAATGCCTAAAACTGCCATTGTCTAGAGCATTCAGAATTGCCTTGAGAGATATAATATCTTCAGAAACATGAAATAACCACTTGCACGTGTTTAGAAAAAGTATACTCAAAGTTACTTGAAAAATAAACTTTTCATTTCATGCGGATTGAGATTCTAAACACTGATGAATTAGTTTCGTTACTGGCAAAACAACAGGCCTTTTCCTAATTTAAATGCTGCTTCACCTGAATGGCAGACTACTCTGTAACCCTTGTATATACTACACTAATTGGGCTACCAAACCTATACATGAGTGATGCTTTCTTATAAAACTTAAACTCATGTTTCCTAAATAGCGTATATTACGAATGTCTAAAACTGCCATTATATAGAGCGTTCAGAATGGCCTTGAGAGATGCCATATGTTGAGGAACATGGATGGAATCCCTCGTCTTTTTCCAGTTCTTACATGTAATATATTAACAGTTCTTTGAAACCAACACTTTTCATTAAATCTTACAGGCTAAGAACTGATGCGATATTTTCAGTAGCATGTAAAACACTGAATCCTGTTTTAGGTTTGAAAGCTTCTTCAAATGAAGAGCACACTATCCTGTAATCCTTGAATGTACTGCAGTAAAATGGCAACAACATCTGTACATGAGTGATGCTTAAACATAAAATTTATACATTCATGTTAGGAAAAAAACAAATATGAAGAATGCGTCAATCTGCCATGTAATGTAATTGCACATTAACAACTGCCTTGAAACCTGTAGTATCTTGAGAAACATGAATTGATCTTTTACAAGTTCTGCCAAGAAGTATACTAACAGTTATTTAAAACAAAATGTTTTCATTCAAATTGAGAGACTAAGCACTGATTGTTGAGTTTCAATACTGTGCAACAAAATCGAGTCCTGTTTCAGTTTATATCATGGCATCAACTGAGGAGCAGACAAGTCTTTAACCCTTGCAAGTAGTGCAATGAATTGGTGACCAATCCTACACATGAGGTATGCTCTTTTATAACACGTCAGACGTATGTTAGAAAAAATTCTTATATAACAAACGAGTAAAACAGCAATTTTTAGAGCAATATGAATTGCATTTTGAGATATATCTTGAGAAACATGAATTAAATCTTACATATCTTTGAAGTTATCACAGATTGTATATTAAGAGTTATTTGACACAAAACATTTTCATTCACTTTGAGAGGCTAAGTACTGAGGGTTTAGAGTAATTACTGTGTGACAAAACTGAATCCTGTATCAACTTTGAAAGCTGCTTCAACTGAAGGGGACACTACTGTGTAACGCTTGTATATACTACAGTAAACCGGAACCCAAACATTCACGTGAGTGATGCTATCTCATAACACATTAGACCCATGATAGCAAAATCCCGCGTATAATGAAGGACAGATTATGCCAAGTGAATGAGCATTAAGAATTGACTTGAGAGATATAATATCTTGAGAAACATGAATTGATCTCTTACAAGTTCTCATACAAGATGTATACTGACCGTTATTTGAAAACAAAAGGTTTCATTCAGTGTAAGAGTCTAAGCACCGATGGTTTAGTTTCATTTCCTTGTAACAAAACGGTATCCTGTATCAATTTTGAAAGCTACATCAACTGAAGATCATACTACTGAGTAACACTTGTATATACAAAGATAAATTGGCAACCAAACCTAAAAATGAGTGATGCTATCACATAAAATTTACACTCATGTGAGAAATAACCCGCATGTAAGGAACGACTACATATGCCATGGTATACAGTATTAAGAATTGCCTAGAGAGATATAATATCTTGAGAAACATTAATTGTTGTTTAACAAGATTTTACAAAATGTGTACTTACAGTTATTTGAAATCCAAGGTTTCATTCAGATTCAGAGGTAAAGCTGTGAGCTTTTAATTTCATTACTGGCAAAACAACAACAACAACAAGGAAATCTTTCCATTTTAAACGCTGCTGCAACTGGAGAGCAGACTACTCTCAAACCTTTGTATATACTACTGTAAATTGGCAAGCAAGCCTACACATGACTGAGACTATCTTATAAAAATATATGACAATTTTAGGTAAAAACCCACAAATAACGAATGACTCAACCGGCCATGTTATAGAACATTAAGTACTTCCTTCAGAGATGCAATACCTTGAGAAACAAGAATTGATCTCTTACCAGTTTTTACAAAAAGAAAACTAAGTGTTCTTTGAATTCTAAAGGTTTCTTTCAGAACCAGAGGCTAAGAGTTGAGGGTTTAGGTTGATTACTGGCAAAAACCAAACAAACAGGGACCTCTTTTAATTTGAAACGCTGCTTCAACTGCAGAGCACACTCCTCTGTAACCTTTGTATATACTATTGTAAACTGGCAACCGATTGTACACATGCGTGATGCTATCTTATATAACTTTACAGCAATTTTAGGGAAAATCCGGCATATAACGAATGACTAAATCAGCCATGTTATAGAACATTAACAATTGTATTGAGAAATATAATATCTTGAGAAAGAGGAATTTGTTTCTTACAAGGACTTAAAAGGAGTACACTAAGTGTTATTTGAAACCTAGGCATTTCGTTAAGTTTGAGAGGGTAAGCACTGATATTTCAGTCTCAAACATATGCAACAAAATCGAGTGCTGCTTCAATTTTTATCTCTGCGTAAACTGAGGAGCAGACTGTATTTAACCCTTGTGTATACTTTGGAAAATTGGCAACCAAACTTAAACATGAGTGTTGCTATCATATAAAGCATTACACTTATGTTAGCAAAATCACGTATATAACAAATGAGTAATAATGCTATTTTACAGAGAATTAAGAATAGCAGAAAAAGAGGTACATCATCTTTGGAAAATTCACTAAACCTTACATCTCTTTAAAGTTCTTAGAGTAACATTTATTTGATACCAACATTTTCTATCAGTCTGAGAGGCTAAGTATTGACGGTTTAGACTCAATACTGTGTATCATAACTGAATTCTATTTCAATTTTGAAAGCTGCTTCAAATGTAGAGGACAATACTCTGTAAGTCTTGTATGTACTACATTAAATTGGCAAGCAAACCTATACTTTCGTGATGGTGGCACATAAAATTTAAACTCATGGTAGGAAAAACCCACATATTACAAAAAACTAAATCTGCCATATTATACATCAGTAAGAACTGCCTTTAGAGATATAATATTTATAGTTTGAGAGTATTAGCACTGATGATTTATTTTCAATACTCTGAACTAAACTGAAGCCTGTATAAATGATAAAGGCTGCTTCAACCTTGTAGCAGACTACTCTGCAACCCTTCAATATACTACAAAAATTGACAACCAAACCTACACATGAATGATGCTAGCTCATAAAACTTAAAACCCATGTAAAAGAAAAAACTCGCATTAGACCATGACTAAATCTCTTCTTGTTCTACAACATTAGAAATTTCCTTGAGAGATATGATATTTGAGAAACATAAATTGATGTCTTACATGTTCTAAAAAGAACTAAACTTAGAGTTATTGGAAACTCAACAGTTCCATTCAGTTTGAGAGTCTAAGCACTGAAGTTTTACTGCCATACCTGTGCAAAAATCTGAATCCTGATTTCATTTTGAAAGCTGCTTCACCTGAAGAGCATATTCCTTCTTAACTCTTTTATATATACTGTAGTTATGTGGCAACCAAACCTACACAAGAGTGATGCCTTCTTATAAAAGTTAAACTCATGTTAGCAAAATTCCACCTATAACGAACGCCTAAAACTGCCATTTTCTAGAGCATTCAGAATTGCCTTGAAAGATATAATATCTTCAGAAACATGAATTGACAACTTGCACGTGTTTAGAAGAAGTATACTCAAAGTTACTTGAAAAATAAACATTTCATTTCATGCGGATTGAGATACTATGCACTGATGAATTAGTTTCGCTACTGGCAAAACAACAGGCCTTTTCCTACTTTAAATGCTGCTTCACCTGAATGGCGGACTACTCTGTAACCCTTGTATATACTACACTAATTGGGCTACCAAACCTACACATGAGTGATGCTTTCTTATAAAACGTAAACTCCTGTGAGCTAAATAGCGTGTATAACGAATGTCTAAAACTGCCATTTTATAGAGCGTTCAGAATGGCCTTGAGAGATGCCATATGTTGAGGAACATGGATGGAATCCCTCGTCTTTTTCTAGTTCTTACATGTAATATATTAACAGTTCTTTGAAACCAACACTTTTCATTCAATCTGACAGGCTAAGAACTGATGCGATATTCTCAGTAGCATGTAAAAACACTAAATCCTGTTTTAGGTTTGAAAGCTTCTTCAAATGAGGAGCACACTATCCTGTAACTCTTGAATGTACTGCAGTAAAATGACAAACACATATATATGAGTGATGCTTAAACATAAAATTTATACATTCATGTAAGGAAAAAAACAAATATGAAGACTGAGTCAATCTGCCATATAATGTAATTGCACATTAACAACTGCCTTGAGACATGTAGTATCTTGAGAAACATGAACATGATTACAAGTTCTGCCAAGAAGTATACTAACAGTTATTTAAAACAAACTATTTTCATTCAAATTGAGAGACTAAGCACTGATTGTTGAGTTTCAATACTGTGCAACAAAACCGAGTCCTGTTTCAGTTTATATCATGGCGTCAACTGAGGAGCAGACCAGTCTTTAACCCTTGCAAGTAGTGCAATGAATTGGTGACCAATCCTACACATGAGGTATGCTGTTTTATAACAAGTCAGATGTATGTTAGAAAAAATTCTTATATAACAAACGAGTAAAACAGCAATTTTTAGAGCAATATGAATTGCATTGTGAGATATATCTTGAGAAACATGAATTAAATCTTACATCTCTTTGAAGTTCTCACAGATTGTATATTAAGAGTTATTTGACATAAAACATTTTCATTCAGTTTGAGAGGCTAAGTACTGACGGTTTAGAGTAATTACTGTGTGACAAAACTGAATCCTGTATCAACTTTGAAAGCTGCTTCAACTGAAGGGGACACTACTGTGTAACGCTTGTATATACTACAGTAAACCGGCACCCAAACATTCACGTGAGTGATGCTATCTCATAACACATTAGACCCATGTTAGCAAAATCCCGCGTACAATGAAGGACAGATTATGCCAAGTGAATGAGCATTAAGAATTGACTTGAGAGATATAATATCTTGAGAAACATGAATTGATCTCTTACAAGTTCTCTTGCAAGACGCATACTGACTGTTATTTGATAACAAAAGTTTTCATTCAGTGTAAGAGTCTAAGCACCGATGGTTTAGTTTCATTTCCTTGTAACAAAACGGTATCCTGTATCAATTTTGAAAGCTGCACCAACTGAAGATGATACTACTGAGTAACACTTGTATATACAAAGATAAATTGGCAACCAAACCTAAAAATGAGTGATGCTATCACATAAAATTTACACTCATGTTAGAAGTAACCCGCATGTAAGGAATGACTACATATGCCATGGTATACAGTATTAAGAATTGCCTAGAGAGATATAATATCTTGAGAAACATTAATTGTTGTTTAACAAGATTTTACAAAATGTGTACTAACAGTTATTTAAAATCCAAGGTTTCATTCAGATTCAGAGGTAAAGCTGTGAGCTTTAATTTCATTACTGGCAAAAATACAACAACAACAAGAAAATCTTTCCATTTTAAACGCTGCTGCAACTGGAAAGCAAACTACTCTCAAACCTTTGTATATACTACAGTAAATTGGCAAGCAAGCCTACACATGACTGAGACTATCTTATAAAAATATATGATATTTTTAGGTAAAAACCCACAAATAACGAATGACTAAATCAGCCATGTTATAGAACATTAACAATTGTATTGAGAAATACAATATCTTGAGAAAGAGGAATTTGTTTCTTACAAGGTCTTAAAAGGAGTACACTAACTGTTATTTGAAACCTAGGCATTTCGTTAAGTTTGAGAGGGTAAGCACTGATATTTCAGTCTCAAACATATGCAACAAAATCGAGTGCTGCTTCAATTTTTATCTCAGCATAAACTGAGGAGCAGACTGTATTTAACCCTTGTGTATACTTCAGAAAATTGGCAACCAAACTTACACATGAGTGTTGCTATCATATAAAGCATTACACTTATGTTAGCAAAATCACGTATATAACAAATGAGTAATAATGCCATTTTACAGAGAATTAAGAATAGCAGAAAAAGAGGTACATCATCTTTGGAAAATTCACTTATCCTTACAACTCTTTAAAGTTCTTAGAGTAAACACATGAACATTTATTTGACACCAACATTTTCTCTCAGTCTGAGAGGCTAAGTATTGACGGTTTAGACTCAATACTGTGTATCATAACTGAATCCTATTTCAATTTTGAAAGCTGCTTCAAATATAGAGGACAATACTCTGTAAGTCTTGTATGTACTACATTAAATTGGCAACCAAACCTATACTTTCGTGATGGTGGCATATAAAATTTAAACTCATGGTAGGAAAAAACCACATATTACAAAGGACTAAATCTGCCATATTATACATTAGTAAGAATTGCCTTTAGAGATGTAATATTTATAGCAATATAAACTGATCTCTTACAATTTCTTAAAGAAATATGCTAACATTTATTTGAAACTTAAACATTTCATTCAGTTTGAGAGTATTAGCACTGATGATTTATTTTCAATACTCTGAACTAAACTGAAGCCTGTATAAATGATAAAGGCTGCTTCAACCTTGTAGCAGACTACTCTGCAACCCTTCAATATACTACAAAAATTGACAACCAAACCTACACATGAATGATGCTAGCTCATAAAACTTTAAACCCATGTAAAAGAAAAAACTTGCATTAGACCATGACTAAATCTCTTCTTGTTCTACAGCATTAGAAATTGCCTTGAGAGATATGATATTGGAGAAACATAAATTGATGTCTTACATGTTCTAAAAAGAACTAAACTTAGAGTTATTGGAAACTCAACAGTTCCATTCAGTTTGAGAGCCTAAGCACTGAAGTTTTACTGCCATACCTGTGCTACAAATCTGAATTCTGATTCCATTTTGAAAGCTGCTTCAACTGAAGAGCATATTCCTCCTTAACTCTTTTATATATACTGTAGTTATGTGGCAACCAAACCTACACAAGAGTGATGCCTTCTTATAAAATTTAAACTCTTGTTAGCAAAATTCCACCTATAACGAACGCCTAAAACTGCCATTTTCTAGAGCATTCAGAATTGCCTTGAAAGATATAATATCTTCAGAAACATGAATTGACAACTTGCACGTGTTTAGAAGAAGTATACTCAAAGTTACTTGAAAAATAAACTTTTCATTCCATGCGGATTGAGATACTATGCACTGATGAATTAGTTTCACTACTGGCAAAACAACAGGCCTTTTCCTACTTTACACGCTGCTTCACCTGAATGGCGGACTACTCTGTAACCCTTGTATATACTACACTAATTGGGCTACCAAAACTACACATGAGTGATGCTTTCTTATAAAACTTAAACTCCTGTGAGCTAAATAGCGTGTATAACGAATGTCTAAAACTGCCATTTTATAGAGCGTTCAGAATGGCCTTGAGAGATGCCATATGTTGAGGAACATGGATGGAATCCCTTGTCTTTTTCTAGTTCTTACATGTAATATATTAACAGTTCTTTGAAACCAACACTTTTCATTCAATCTGACAGGCTAAGAACTGATGCGATATTTTCAGCAGCATGTAAAAACACTGAATCCTGTTTTAGGTTTGAAAGCTTCTTCAAATGAAGAGCACACTATCCTGTAACTCTTGGATGTACTGCAGTAAAATGGCAAACACATATAAATGAGTGATGTTTAAACATAAAATTTATACATTCATGTTAGGAAAAAAACAAATATGAAGACTGAGTCAATCTGCCATGTAATGTAATTGCACATTAACAACTGCCTTGAGACATGTAGTATCTTGAGAAACATGAATTGATCTTTTACAAGTTCTGCCAAGAAGTATACTAACAGTTATTTAAAACAAAATGTTTTAATTCAAATTGAGAGACTAAGCACTGATTGTTGAGTTTCAATACTGTGCAACAACACTGAGTCCTGTTTCAGTTTATATCATGGCGTCAACTGAGGAGCAGACCAGTCTTTAACCCTTGCAAGTAGTGCAATGAATTGGTGACCAATCCTACACATGAGGTATGCTCTTTTATAACACGTCAGACGTATGTTAGAAAAAATTCTTATATAACAAACGAGTAAAACAGCAATTTTTAGAGTAATATGAATTGCATTGTGAGATATATCTTGAGAAACATGAATTAAATCTTACATCTCTTTGAAGTTCTCACAGATTGTATATTAAGAGTTATTTGACATAAAACAATTTCATTCAGTTTGAGAGGCTAAGTGCTGAGGGTTTAGAGTAATTACTGTGTGACAAAACTGAATCCTGTATCAACTTTGAAAGGTGCTTCCACTAAAGGGGACACTACTGTGTAACGCTTGTATATACTACTGTAAACTGGCACCCAAACATTCACGTGAGTGATGCTATCTCATAACACATTAGACCCATGTTAGCAAAATCCCACGTACAATGAAGGACAGATTACGCCCAGTGAATGAGCATTAAGAATTGACTTGGGAGATATAATATCTTGAGAAACATGAATTGATCTCTTACAAATTCTCTTACAAGACGCATACTGACCGTTATTTGAAAACAAAAGGTTTCATTCAGTGTAAGAGTCTAAGCTCCGATGGTTTAGTTTCATTTCCTTGCAACAAAATGGTATCCTTTATCAATTTTGAAAGCTGCATCGGCTGAAGATCATACTACTGAGTAACACTTGTATATACAAAGATAAATTGGCAACCAAACCTAAAAATGAGTGATGCTATCACATAAAATTTACACTCATGTGAGAAATAACATGCATGTAAGGACCGACTACATATGCCATGGTATACAGTATTAAGAATTGCCTAGATAGATATAATATCTTGAGAAACATTAATTGATGTTTAACAAGATTTTACAAAATGTGTACTAACAGTTATTTGAAATCCAAGGTTTCATTCAGATTCAGAGGTAAAGCTGTGAGCTTTTAATTTTATTACTGGCAAAACAACAACAACAACAAGGAAATCTTTCCATTTTAAACGCTGCTGCAACTGGAGAGCAGACTACTCTCAAACCTTTGTATATACTACAGTAAATTGGCAAAAAAGCCTACACATGACTGAGACTATCTCATAAAAATATATGACAATTTTAGGTAAAAACCCACAAATAACGAATGACTCAATCGGCCATGTTATAGGACATTAAGTACTTCCTTCAGAGACGCAATACCTTCAGAAACAAGAATTGATCTCTTACCAGTTTTTACAAAAAGAAAACTAAGTGTTCTTTGAATTCTAAAGGTTTCTCTCAGAACCAGTGGCTAAGAGTTGAGGGTTTAGGTTCATTACTGGCAAAAACCAAACAAACAGGGACCTTTTTTAATTTGAAACGCTGCTTCAACTGCAGAGCACACTCCTCTGTAACCTTTGTATATACTACTGTAAACTGGCAACTGATCGTACACATGAGTGATGCTATCTTATATAACTTTACAGCAATTTTAGGGAAAATCCGGCATATAACAAATGACTAAATCAGCCATGTTATAGAACATTAGCAATTGTATTGAGAAATATAATATCTTGAGAAAGAGGAAATTGTTTCTTACAAGTTCTTAAAAGGAGTACACTAACTTATTTAAAACCTAGGCATTTCGTTAAGTTTGAGAGGGTAAGCACTGATATTTAAGTCTCAAACATATGCAACAAAACCGAGTGCTGTTTTAATTTTTATCGCTGCGTAAACTGAGGAGTAGACTGTATTTAACCCTTGTGTATACTCCGGAAAATTGGCAACCAAACTTACACATGAGTGTTGCTATCATATAAAGCATTACATTCATGTTAGCAAAATCACGTATATGACAAATGAGTATAAATGCCATTTTACAGAGAATTAAGAATAGCAGAAAAAGAGGTACATCATCTTGGTAAAATTCACTGACCCTTACATCTCTTTAAAGTTTTTAGAGTAAACACTTGAACATTTATTTGACACTAACTATTTGCGATCAGTCTGAGAGGCTAAGTATATATGGTTTAGACTCAATACTGTGTATCATAACTGAAACCTATTTCAATTTTGAAAGCTACTTCAAATGTAGAGGACAATACTCTGTAAGTCTTGTATGTACTACATTAAATTGGCAACCAAACCTATACTTTCGTGATGGTGGCACATAAAATTTAAACTCATGGTAGGAAAAAACCCCCATATTATGAATGACTAAATCTGTCATGTTATACATCAGTAAGAACTGCCTTTAGAGATATAATATTTATAGCAACGTAAACTGATCTCTTACAATTTCTAAAAGAAATATGCTAACATTTATTTGAAACCTAAACATTTCATTCAGTTTGAGAGTATTAGCACTGATGATTTATATTCAATACTCTGAAGTAATCTGAAGCCTGAATTAATGAAAAAGGCTGCTTCAACCTTGGAGCAGACTACTCTGCAACCCTTCAATATACCACAAAAATTGACAACCAAACCTACAAATGAATGATGCTAGCTCATAAAACTTTAAACCCATGTAAAAAAAAAACTCGCATTAGACCATGACTAAATTTCTTCTTGTTCTGCAGCATTAGAAATTGCCTTGAGAGATTTGATATTGGAGAAACATAAATTGATCTCTTACATGTTCTAAAAAGAACTAAACTTAGAGTTATTGGAAACTCAACAGTTCCATTCAGTTTGAGAGCCTAAGCACTGAAGTTTTACTGCCATACCTGTGCAACAAATCTGAATCCTGATTCCATTTTGAAAGCTGCTTCAACTGAAGAGCATATTCCTCCTTAACCCTTGTATATATACTGTAGTTATGTGGCAACCAAACCTACACAAGAATGATTCCTTCTTATAAAATTTAAACTCATGTTAGCAAAATCCCGCATATAAAGAACGCCTAAAAACTGCCATTTTGTAGAGCATTCAGAATTCCCTTGAGAGATATAATATCTTCAAAAACATGAATTGACCACTTGCACGTGTTTAGAGGAAGTATATTCAAAGTTACTTGAAAAATAAATTTTCATTTCATGCGGATTGAGATACTATGCACTGATGAATTAGTTACGCTACTGGCAAAGCAACAGGCCTTTTCCTACTTTAAACGCTGCTTCACCTGAATTGCGGACTACTCGGTAACCCTTGTATATACTACACTAATTGGGCTACCAAACCTACACATGAGTGATGCTTTTTTATAAAACTTAAACTCATGTTAGCTAAATAGCGTATATAACGAATGTCTAAAACTGCCATTTTATAGAGCGTTCAGAATGGTCTTGAGAGATGCCATATGTTGAGGAACATGAATGGAATCCCTCATTTTTTTCTAGTTCTTACATGTAATATATTAACAGTTCTTTGAAACCAACACTTTTCATTCAATCTGACAGAATAAGAACTGATGCGATATTTTCAGTAGCATGTAAAACACTGAATCCTGTTTTAGGTTTGAAAGCTTCTTCAAATGAAGAGCACACTACCCTGTAACCCTTGAATGTACTGCAGTAAAATGGCAACCACACCTATACTTGAGTGATGCTTAAACATAAAATTTATACATTCATGTTAGGAAAAAAACAAATATGAAAAATGAGTCAATCTGCCATGTAATATCATTGCACATTAACAACTGCCTTGAGACATGTAGTATCTTGAGAAACATGAATTGATCTTTTACAAGTTCTGCCAAGAAGTATACTAACATTTATTGAAAACAAATTGTTTTCATTCAATTTGAGAGGCTAAGCACTGATAGTTGAGTTTCAATACTGTGCAACAAAACCGAGTCCTGTTTCTGTTTATATCATGGCGTCAACTGAAGAGCAGACCAGTCTTTAACCCTTGCAAGTACTGCAATGAATTGGCGACCAATCCTACACAAGAGGTATGCTCTTTTATAACACGTCAGATGGATGTTAGAAAAAATTCTTATATAACAATCGAGTAAAACAGCAATTTTTAGAGCAATATGAATTGCATTGGGAGATATATCTTGAGAAACATGAATTGAATCTTACATCTCTTTGAGGTTCTCACAGATTGTATATTAAGAGTTATTTGACACAAAACATTTTCATTCACTTTGAGAGGCTAAGTAGTGAGGGTTTAGATTAATTACTGTGTGACAAAACTGAATCCTGTATCAACTTTGAAAGCTGCTTCAACTGAAGGGGACACTACTGTGCAACACTTGTATATACTACAGTAAACCGGCACCCAAACAATTACGCCCAGTGAATGAGCATTAAGAATTGACTTGGGAGATATAATATCTTGAGAAACATGAATTGATCTCTAACAAGTTCTCTTACAAGACGTATACTGACCGTTATTTGAAAACAAAAGGTTTCATTCAGTGTAAGAGTCTAAGCTCCGATGGTTTAGTTTCATTGCCTTGTAACAAAACTGTATCCTGTATCAATTTTGAAAGCTGCATCAACTGAAGATCATACTACTGTGTAACACTTGTATATACAAAGATAAATTGGCAACCAAACCTAAAAATGAGTGATGCTATCACATAAAATTTAAACTCATGTGAGAAAAAACTCGCATGTAACGAAAGACTACATATGCCATGTTATACAGATTTAAGTATTGCCTAAAGAGATATAATATCTTGAGAAACATCAATTGATGTTTAACAAGATTTTACAAAATGTGTACTAACAGTTATTTGAAATACAATGTTTCATTCAGATTCAGAGTTAAAGCTCTGCGCTTTTAATTTCATTACTGGCAAAAACAACAACAACAACAAGAAAATCTTTCCATTTTATATGCTGCTAAAACTGGAGAGCAGAGTACTCTCAAACCTTTGTATATACTACAGTAAATTGGCAAAGAAGCCTACACATGATTGAGACTATCGTATAAAAATTTATGACAATTTTAGGTAAAAACCCACAAATAATGAGTGACTCAATCGGCCATGTTATAAAACATTAAGTACTTCCTTCAGAGACAAAATACCTTGAGAAACAAGAATTGATCTCTTACCAGTTTTTACAAAAAGAGAACTAAGTGTTCTTTGAATTCTAAAGGTTTCTTTCAGAACCAGAGGCTAAGAGTTGAGGGTTTAGGTTGATTACTGGCAAAAACCAAACAAACAGGGACCTCTTTTAATTTGAAACGCTGCTTCAACTTCTGAGCACACTCCTCTGTAACCTTTGTATATACTACTGTAAACTGGAAACCGATCCTACACATGAGTGATGCTATCTTATATAACTTTACAGCAATTTAAGGGAAAATCCGGCATATAGCGAATGACTAAATCAGCCATGTTATAGAATATTAACAATTTTATTGAGAAATATAATATCTTGAGAAAGAGGAATTTGTTTCTTACAAGGATTTAAATGGAGTACAGTAACTGTTATTTGAAACCTACGCATTTCATTAAGTTTGAAAGTGTAAGCACTAATATTTCAGTCTCAAACATATGCAACAAAACCGAGTGCTGTTTTAATTTTTATCACTGCGTAAACTGAGGAGCAGACTGTTCTTTCACCCTTTTGTATACCCCGGAAAATTGGCAACCAAACTTACACATGAGTGTTGCTATCATATAAAGCATTACACTCATGTTAGCAAAATCACGTATATGATAAATGAGTATAAATGCCATTTTACAGAGAATTAAGAATAGCAAAAAAAGAAGTACATCATCTTGGGAAAATTCACTAACCCTTACATATCTCTAAAGTTCTTAGAGTAAACACATGAACATTTATTTGACACCAACTATTTTCAATCAGTCTGAGAGGCTAAGTATAGATGGTTTAGACTCAATACTGTGTATCATAACTGAATCCTATTTCAATTTTGAAAGCTACTTCAAATGTAGAGGACAATACTCTGTAAGTCTTGTATGAACTACATTAAATTGGCAACCAAACCTATACTTTCGTGATGGTGGCACATAAAATTTAAACTCATGATAGGAAAACCCACATATTACGAATGACTAAATCTGCCATGTTATACATCAGTAAGAACTGCCTTTAGAGATATAATATTTATAGCAACGTAAACTGATCTCTTACAATTTCTAAAAGAAATATGCTAACATTTATTTGAAACCTAAACATTTCATTCAGTTTGAGAGTATTAGCACTGATGATTTATTTTCAATACTCTGAAGTAAACTGAAGCCTGAATTAATGAAAAAGGCTGCTTCAACCTTGGAGCAGACTACTCTGCAACCCTTCAATATACTACAAAAATTGAAAACCAAACCTACATATGAATGATGCTAGCTCATAAAATTTTAAACCCATGTAAAAAAAAAACTCGCATTAGACCATGACTAAATCTCTTGTTGTTCTACAGCATTAGGAATTGCCTTGAGAGATATGATATTTGAGAAACATATATTGATCCCTTACATGTTCTAAAAAGAACTAAACTTAGAGTTATTGGAAACTCAACAGTTCCATTCAGTTTGGGAGCCTAAGCACTGAAGTTTTACTGCTATACCTGTGCAACAAATCTGAATCCTGATTCCATTTTGAAAGCTGCTTCAACTGAAGAGCATATTCCTCCTTAACGCTTGTATATATACTGTAGTTATGTGGCAACCAAACCTACACAAGAGTGATGCCTTCTTATAAAATTTAAACTCATGTTAGCAAAATCCCGCCTATAAAGAACGCCGAAAACTGCCATTTTCTAGAGCATTCAGAATTCCCTTGAGAGATATAATATCTTCAGAAACATGCATTGTCCACTTGCACATATTTAGAGGAAGTATACTCAAAGTTACTTGAAAAATAAACTTTTCATTTCATGCGGATTGAGATACTATGCACTGATAAATTAGTTTCGCTACTGGCAAAGCAACAAGCCTTTTCCTATTTAAACGCTGCTTCACCTGAATGGCGGACTACTCTGTAACCCTTGTATATACTACACTAATTGGGCTACCAAACCTACACATGAGTGATGCTCTCTTATAAAACTTAAACTCATGTTAGCTAAATAGCATATATAACGAATGTTTGAAACTGCCATATTATAGAGTGTTCAGAATGGCCTTGAGAGATGCCATATGTTGAGGAACATGAATGGAATCCCTCATCTTTTTCTAGTTCTTACATGTAATATATTAACAGTTCTTTGAATCCAACTCTTTTTATTCAATCTGACAGGATAAGAACTGATGCGATATTTTCAGTAGCATGTAAAACACTGAATCCTGTTTTAGGTTTGAAATCTTCTTCAAATGAAGAGCACACTACCCTGTAACCCTTGAATGTACTGCAGTAAAATGGCAACCACACCTATACATGAGTGATGCTTAAACATAAAATTTATACATTCATGTTAGGAAAAAAACAAATATGAAGAATGAGTCAATCTGCCATGTAATGTAATTGCACAATAACAACAGTTGATCTTTTACAAGGTCTGCAAAGAAGTATACTAACAGTTATTTAAAACAAACTGTTTTCATTCAATTTGAGATGCTAAGCACTGATAGTTGAGTTTCAATACTGTGCAACAAAACCGAGTCTTGTTTCAATTTATATCATGGCGTCAACTGAGGAGCAGACCAGTCTTTAACCCTTGCAAGTACTGCAATGAATTGGCGAACAATCCTACACATGAGGTATGCTGTTTTATAACACGTCAGATGTATGTTAGAAAAAATTCTTATATAACAAACGACTAAAACAGCAATTTTTAGAGCAATATGAATTGCATTGGGAGATATATCTTGAGAAACATGAATTGAATCCTACATCTCTTTGAAGTTCTCACAGATTGTATATTAAGAGTTATTTGATACAAAACATTTTCATTCACTTTGAGAGGCTAAGTACTGAGGGTTTAGATTAATTACTGTGTGACAAAACTGAATCCTGTATCAACTTTGAAAGCTGCTTCAACTAAAGGGGCCACTACTGTGTAACACTTGTATATACTACAGTAAACCGGCACCCAATCATTCACGAGAGTGATGCCATCTCAAAACACATTGGACCCATGTTAGTAAAATCCCGCGTATACTGACGGACAGATTACGCCAAGTGAATGAGCATTAAGAATTGACTTGGGAGATATAATATCTTGAGAAACATAAATTGATCTCTTACAAGTTCTCTTACAAGACGTATACTGACCGTTAATTGAAAACAAAAGGTTTCATTCAGTGTAAGAGTCTAAGCACCGATGGTTTAGTTTCATTTCCTAGTAACAAAACTGTATCCTGTATCAATTTTGAAAGCTGCATCAACTGAAGATCATACTACTGTGTAACACTTGTATATACAAAGATAAATTGGCAACCAAACCTAAAAATGAGTGATGCTATCACATAAAATTTACACTCATGTGAGAAAAAACCCGCATGTAACGAACGACTACATATGCCATGTTATACAGATTTAAGTATTGCCTAAAGAGATATAATATCTTGAGAAACATCAATTGATGTTTAACAAGATTTTACAAAATGTGTACTAACAGTTATTTGAAATCCAAGGTTTCATTCAGATTCAGAGTTAAAGCTGTGCGCTTTTAATTTCATTACTGGCAAAAACAACAACAACAACAAGAAAATCTTTCCATTTTAAATGCTGCCTAAACTGGAGAGCAGAGTACTCTCAAACCTTTGTATATACTACAGTAAATTGGCAAAAAAGCCTGCACATGACTGAGACTATCCTATAAAAATATATGACAATTTTAGGTAAAAACCCACAAATAATGAATGACTCAATAGGCCATGTTATAAAACATTAAGTACTTCCTTCAGAGACACAATACCTTGAGAAACAAGAATTGATCTCTTACCAGTGTTTACAAAAAGAGAACTAAGTGTTATTTGAATTCTAAAGGTATCTTTCAGAACCAGAGTCTAAGAGTTGAGGGTTTAGGTTCATTACTGGCAAAAACCAAACAAACAGGGACCTCTTTTAATTTGAAACGCTGCTTCAACTGCAGAGCACACTCCTCTGTAACCTTTGTATGTAATACTGTAGACTGGCAACCGATCCGACACATGAGTGATGCTGTCTTATATAACTTTACAGCAATTTTATGGAATATCCGGCATATAACAGTGACTAAATCAGCCATGTTATAGAACATTAACAATTTTATTGAGAAATACAATATCTTGAGAAAGAGGAATTTGTTTCTTACAAGGAATTAAAAGGAGTACACTAACTGTTATTTGAAACCTAGGCATTTCATTAAATTTGAGAGGGTAAGCACTGATATTTCAGTCTCAAACATATGCAACAAAACTGAGTCCTGTTTTAATTTTTATCACTGCGTAAACTGAGGAGCAGACTGTTCTTTAACCCTAGTGTATAATCCGGAAAATTGGCAACCAAACTTACACATGAGTGTTGGTACCACATAAAGCATTACACTCATGTTAGCAAAATCACGTATATAACAAATGAGTATAAATGCCATTTTACAGAGCACTAAGAATAGCAGAAAAAGAGGTACATCATCTTGGGAAAATTCACTGACCCTTTCATCTCTTTAAAGTTCTAAGAGTTAACACATGAACATTTATTTGACACCAACTATTTTCAATCAGTCTGAGAGGCTAAGTATTGATGGTTTAGACTCAATATAGTGTATCTTAACTGAATCCTATTTCAATTTTGAAAGCTGCTTCAAATAAAGAGGACAATATTCTGTAAGTCTTCTTTGTACTACTTTAAATAGGCAACCAAACCTATACTTTCGTGATGGTGGCACATAAAATTTCAACTCATGGTAGGAAAAACCCATGTATTATGAATGACTAAATATGCCATGTTTTACATAAGTAAAAACTGCCTTTAGAGATATAATATTTATAGCAACGTAAACTGATCTCTTACAATTTCTAAAAGAAATATGCTAACATTTATTTGAAACTTAAACATTTCATTCAGTTTGAGAGTATTAGCACTGATGATTTATTTTCATACTCTGAACTAAACTGAAGCCTGTATAAATGATAAAGGCTGCTTCAACCTTGGAGCAGACTACTCTGCAACCCTTCAATATACTACAAAAATTGAAAACCAAACCTACATATGAATGATGCTAGCTCATAAAACTTTAAACCCAAGTGAAAAAAAAACTCGCATTAGACCATGACTAAATCTCTTCTTGTTCTACAGCATTAGAAATTGCCTTGAGAGATATGATATTTGGGAAACATAAGTTGATCTCTTACATGTTCTAAAAAGAACTAAACTTAGAGTTATTGGAAACTGAACACATCCATTCAGTTCGGGAGCCTAAGGAATGAAGTTTTACTGCCATACCTGTGCAACAAATCTGAATCCTGATTCCATTTTGAAAGCTGCTTCAACTGAAGAGCATATTCCTCCTTAACCCTTGTATATATACTGTAGTTATGTGGCAACCAAACCTACACAAGTGTGATGCCTTCTTATAAAATTTAAACTCATGTTAGCAAAATCCCGCCTATAAAGAACACCTAAAACTGCCATTTTCTAGAGCATTCAGAATTGCCTTGAGAGATACAATATGTTCAGAAACATGAATTGACCACTTGCACTTGTTTAGAGGAAGTACACTCAAAGTTACTTGAAAAATAAATACAAGAACAAAAAAAAGAGATACTATGCACTGTTGAATTAGTTTCGCTACTGGCAAAACAACAGGCCTTTTCCTACTTTAAACACTGCTTCACCTGAATGGCAGACTACTCTGTAACCCTTGTATATACTAGCCTAATTGGGCTACCAAACCTACACATGAGTGATGCGTTCTTTTTTTTTTTCTTTTTATAGTTTTATTTTTTTAATGGGGTGACATCAATAAATCAGGATACATATATTCAAAGATAACAAGTCCAGGTTATCTTGTCATTCAATTATGTTGCATACCCACCACCCAAAGTCAGATTGTCCTCTGTCACCTTCTATCTTGCTTTCTTTGTGCCCCTCCCACCCCCTATCCCTCTCCCATTCCCCCCTCTCCCCCGTAACCACCACACTCTTATCAATGTCTCTTAGTTTCACTATTATGTCCCACCTACGTATGGAATAATACAGTTCCTGTTTTTTTCTGATTTACTTATTTCGCTTCGTATCATGTCATCAAGATCCCACCATTTTGCTGTAAATGTTCCGATGTCATCATTTCTTATGGCTGAGTAGTATTCCATAGTGTATATGTGCCACATCTTCTTTATCCAGTCATCTATTGATGGGCTTTTTGGTTGTTTCCATGTCCTGGCCACTGTGAACAATGCTGCAATAAACATGGGGCTGCATGTGTCTTTACGTATCAATGTTTCTGAGTTTTGGGGATATATACCCAGTAGAGGGATTGCTGGGTCATAAGGTAGTTCTATTTTCAGTTTTTTGAGGAACCACCATACTTTCTTCCATAATGGTTGTACTACTTTACATTCCCACCAACAGTGTATGAGGGTTCCTTTTTCTCCACAGCCTCTCCAACATTTGCTATTACCTGACTTGCTAATAACAGCTAATCGAACAGGTGTGAGGTGGTATCTCATTGCCGTTTTGATTTGCATTTCTCTAATAGCTAAAGAAGATGAGCATCTTTTCATATATCTGTTGGCCATTTGTATTTCTTCCTGGGAGAAGTGTCTATTCATATCCTCTTCCCATTTTTTTATTGGATTGTTTGTTTGTTTGTTGTTGAGTTTTATGAGTTCTTTGTATATTTTGGATATTAGGCCCTTATCTGAGCTGTTGTTTGAAAATATCATTTCCCATTTAGTTGGCTTTCTGTTTATTTTGTTATCAGTTTCCCTTGCTGAGCAAAAACTTCTTAGTCTGATGTAGTCCCATTCATTAATTTTTGCCTTCACTTCTCTTGCCATTGGAGTCAAATTCATAAAATGCTCTTTAAAACCCAGGTCCATGAGTTGAGTACCTATGTCTTCTTCTATGTACTTAATTGTTTCAGGTCTTATGTTTAGATCTTTGATCCATTTTGAGTTAATTTTTGTACAGGGAGAGAGACTGTAGTCCAGTTTCATTCTTTTGCATGTGGCTTTCCAGTTTTCCCAGCACCATTTATTGAAGAGGCTTTCTTTTCTCCATTGTGTGTTGTTGGCCCCTTTATCAAAAATTATTTGACTATATATATGTGGTTTTATTTCTGGACTTTCTATTCTGTTCCATTGGTCTGAGTGTCTATTTTTCTGCCAATACCATGCTGTTTTGATTGTCGTGGCCCTATAATAGAGTTTGAAGTCAGGTATTGTTATGCCCCCAGCTTCATTCTTTTTCTTTAGGATTGCTTTGGCTATTCGGGGTTTTTTATAGTTCCATATAAATCTGATGATTTTTTGCTCTATTTCTTTAAAAAACGTCATTGGAAGTTTGATGGGAATTGCATTAAATTTGTATATTGCTTTGGGTAATATAGCCATCTTGATTATATTTATTCTTCCTAGCCAAGAACAAGGTATATTCTTCCATCTCATTATATCTTTTTCAATTTCCCTTAACAATGGTTTATAGTTTTCATTATATAAGTCCTTTACATTCTTTGTTATGTTTATTCCTAAGTATTTTATTTTTTTTGTTGCAATCGTGAAGGGGATTATTCTTTTGAGTTCCTTCTCACTTGTTTCATTGTTGGCATATAGAAAGGCTATTGACTTCTGTATGTTAATTTTGTATCCTGCGACCTTACTGTATTGGCTTATTGTTTCTAGTAGTCTTTTTGTGGATTCTTTGGGGTTTTCGATGTATAGGATCATATCATCTGCAAAAAGTGATAGCTTTACTTCTTCTTTTCCGATATGGATGCCTTTTATTTCTTTGTCTTGTCTGATTGCTCTGGCTAGAACCTCTAGTACCACATTAAATAAGAGTGGAGAGAGTGGACAACCCTGTCTTGTTCCTGATTTAAGGGGGAAAGCCTTCAGTTTAGTGCCATTTAATATGATGTTAGCTGATGGTTTATCATATATGGCCTTTATCATGTTGAGATATTTTCCTTCTATACCCATTTTGTTGAGAGTCTTAAACATAAAATTGTGTTGTATTTTATCGAAAGCCTTTTCTGCGTCTATTGATAAGATCATGTGGTTTTTGTTCTTTGTTTTGTTGATATGGTGTATTACGTTAACCGTTTTACGTATGTTGAACCATCCTTGAGATTCTGGGATGAATCCTACTTGATCATGATGTATTATTTTTTTAATATGTTGTTGTATTCGATTTGCTAGTATTTTGTTTAGTATTTTAGCATCTGTATTCATTAGAGATATTGGTCTGTAGTTTTCTTTTTTTGTGCCATCCTTGCCTGGTTTTGGTATGAGGGTTATGTTGGCCTCATAAAATGTGTTTGGAAGTATTGCTTCTTCTTCAATTTTTTGGAAGACTTTGAGTAGAATAGGAACCAAGTCTTCTTTGAATGTTTGATAAAATTCGCTGGTATAGCCGTCAGGGCCTGGACTTTTATTTTTGGGGAGGTTTTTAATGGTTTTTTCTATTTCTTCTCTACTGATAGGTCTGTTTAGGCTTTCTGCTTCTTCTTGACTCAGTCTAGGAAGGTTGTATTGTTCTAGGAATTTATCCATTTCTTCTAGGTTGTTGAATTTAGTGGCATAAAGTTTTTCATAGTATTCTACAATAATTCTTTGTATATCTACGGTGTCCGTGGTGATTTCTCCTCTTTCATTTTGTATTTTGTTTATATGAGTTCTTTCTCTTTTTTCCTTGGTAAGTCTTGCCAAGGGTTTGTCAATTTTGTTGATCTTTTCAAAGAACCAGCTCCTTGTTCTATTAATTTTTTCTATAGTTTTTCTGTTCTCTAATTCATTTATTTCTGCTCTGATTTTTATTATCTCCTTTCTTCGGCTGGTTTTGGGTTGTCTTTGTTCTTCTTTTTCTAGTTCTTAAGGTGTGAAGTTAAGTGGTTCACTTGGGCTCTCTCTTGTTTGTTCATATATGCCTGAAGCGATATGAACTTCCCTCTTATCACTGCTTTTGCTGCATCCCATAGATTCTGATATGTCGTATTGTCATTTTCATTAGTCTGTATATATCTTTTGATCTCTGCACTTATTTCTTCTTTGACCCATTCATTTTTTAAAAGTATGTTGTTTAGTTTCCACATTTTTGTGGGATTTTTTTCCTCTTTTTTGCAGTTGAATTCTAGTTTCAAGGCTTTATGATCAGAAAATATGCTTGGTACAACTTCAATTTTTCTGAATTTGCTGATGTTGTTTTTGTGGCCCAACATATGGTCAATTCTTGAGAATGATCCATGTACACTGGAGAAAAATGTATACTCAGTCACTTTGGGATGAAATGTCCTGTAGATGTCTATCATATCCAGGTGCTCTAGTGTTTTGTTTAAGGCCACTATGTCTTTGTTGATTCTCTGTTTGGATGACAGATCTAGAGCCGTCAGCGGTGTATTGAGGTCTCCAAGTATGATTGTATTTTTGTCAGTTTTTGTTTTAAGATCAATAAGTAGCTGTCTTATATATTTTGGTGCTCCTTGGTTTGGTGCATATATATTAAGAATTGTTATGTCTTCTTGATTCAGTGTCCCCTTAGCCATTATGAAATGGCCATTTTTGTCTCTAAGTACTTTTCCTGTCTTGTAGTCAGCATTATCCGATATGAGTATTGCTACACCTGCTTTTTTTTGGATGTTATTTGCTTGGAGTATTGTTTTCCAGCCTTTCACTTTGAATTTGTTTTTATCCTTGTTACTTAGATGAGTTTCCTGTAGGCAGCATACAGTTGGATTTTCTTTTTTAATCCATTCTGCTACTCTGTGCCTTTTTATTGGTGAGTTTAATCCGTTTACATTTAGTGTAATTATTGATACTTGTGAGTTCCCTATTGCCATTTTATATCTTGCTTTCTGTTAGTTTTGTGTCTTGTTTGATCCTTCTCTTTCGTTTTTCTATCTTTTGTTTTTATTTGGTTGTATTCCATACATCTTTCCTCTGTTGCTATTTTTTTTATCTCATGTGCTTCTGTGGTGGTTTTTTCAATGGTGGTTACCTTTGAGTAATGAAAAGGGTCCCTACCCTGTTCATTGTAGCGAACTATTTTGTGAGTACTTTTGCACTCCATCGTCCTTTGCTACTGTTAATCTCCATCTTCTCCCCCTCTTTCTTTTTGTTGTTGTCACAGTTTAAATTTGGTTTTATTGTGTTCTTCTTTGAGCTTTTACTTGTGGCTCTGTTTTTTTTTTTGTTCTTTGTATCTGATTGGAGAACCCCCTTTAGTAATTCCTGGAGTGGGGGTTTTCTGATGATAAATTCCCTCATCTTTTCTGTATCTGTGAATGTTTTTATTTCTCCTTCGTATTTGAAGGATAGCTTTGATGGGTATAGTATTCGTGGCTGAAAGTTCCTCTCTTTCAGGACTTTAAATATTGGGGTCCACTCTCTTCTAGCTTGTAGAGTTTCTGCTGAGAAATCTGATGATAATCTAATGGGCCTTCCTTTATATGTTGTATTCTTCTTTTCCCTGGCTGCCTTGAGAATTTTTTCTTTGCTGTTGGTTTGTGTCAATTTCATTATGATATGCCTTGGAGTAGGTTTGTTGGGGTTAAGAAAACTTGGAGTTCTGTTTGCTTCTTGAACTTGAGGCTTTAGTTCTTTCCACAGGCTTGGGAAGTTCTCATCAATTATTTGTTTAAGTATGTTCTCCATTCCATTTTCTCTCTCTTATCCCTCTGATATACCTATTATTCTTATGTTATTCTTTTTGATGGAGTCAGATAATTCTTGTAGGGCTATCTCATTTTTTTTAATTTTTGAGTCTCTTTCTTCTTCTCTCTGTTGTGCCTCAAGTTGCTTGTCTTCTATTTCACTAATCCTCTCTTCTATCTGACCTGTTCTATTAGCTAAGCTTGTTACTTCGTTTTTCAGCTCGTGAATTGAGTTTTTCATCTCTGTTTGATTTGTTTTTATAGTTTCAATTTCCTTGGACATATATTCTTTGTGTTCATGGAGTTGTTTTCTGAGCTCCCTATATTGCCTTTCTGTGTTTTCTTGTATATCTCGGAGGATTTTTAGGATTTCTATCTTGAATTCTCTGTCATTTAGCTCCAAGGTTTCCAATATATTAAATTTTTTCTCCATAGATTTTTCCTCATCTAGCTGTGTTACCTCTCTTTCTTTTGTATCCATGATATTCGATTTTCTCTTCCTTAATGGCATCTGAGGGTGGTTTTGTTGATAGTATTAATGAGATTTAATAAAGAATAAAAAGTTAAAAAAAATAAAAAAATAACAAATCGAAAAGAGTTGTTTTTTTTTAAAAAAAATTAATAATGAAATAAAGAAAAATAAAATAAAATAAAAATTTTTAAAAAAGGAAATTATTCCCCCCCTCTTTTTTTCCTCTCCTCTCCTCTCCCCTCTTTCTTGAGAAAATCTTGTGGTGGACTGTGAGTTAAAACAAACAATGCCTGTGATGGAGGGCCTGAATTGGGGAAAAGTAATAAAGGGGCAAAAAAGAGAGAAAGAAAAAAAAAAAAAAGGAAAAAAAAAAAAGAAAAAGAAAAAAAAAAGAGCGTATGGACCCACAAAAAGCAAATAAGGAAAAAATTTGGGTCAAGAATAAAATGATTTGCTTTTAGGTGTTGGTTTTCTAAGAGTTATGATGAGAGGAATAAGAGGAAAATGGAAAAATGGGGGGACAAATTAAAAACTTACTATTGTATTTAGTGGAACAAGAACTAGATAATATGGAGAGCCAGGGATGGGAGCACTGCTAGTGAGTTAAAAAGGTGAAGTAAAAACCCCCCAAAATGCCACAAACATAGGTTTGAGTCCCAGATAAGATAATTTGTTTGTTATTGAGGTTTGAATGAGAGGAGATGTAAAGGAGAAAGGAAGAAACTAATATAGAGGGAGAAAAGAAAGAGAGAGAGAGAAAAAAAGAGGGAACCACTAAAAGAAGAAAAAAGAAATGAGAGAGAGAGAGAGAGTTAAGGGTTTTGGAGTGCAACCCTCATAGAGAGAAAGGAAGAGAAGAGAAATGATAATGGGAGATGGAACACTTATGGGTAGTGTAGTTCAAGGAGAGGAGAGAGTAAGACCGGTAGAGAGTTAATCGGCCAAATTGGAGGAGGAAAAAAAAGTCTCAAGAATGAAGATAAGAGAAACAAACGAACAAATATAATAAAATGTGATAGGTTATAAAGTCTGCAGATTATTCTTGATTTTGAGAGGTTATCTTCTTGCTTTTTCTTTTCTCTCCCTCTTCCTGGTCGGTGACTCTGTACCCCGGGTTCTGCCCCTTTGGCACGCTCAGCTAGAGGTTTGCAGTTGATAAGTCTCTATGGCAATGTCATGTATTGTGCTTTATTCTCGTTGGCAGTCGAGGCTCATTAGCATTTATAGGCTTCGACAGTGAGAGAGTCTGTGTTCCTGGAGCCTTTCTCCTAGTCTTTCCTTCCTCAATTAGTATCCTGATAGTCCAGGTATGGGGTTGCTGCTGCCTCTGCCTGGATAGTAAGAGGCTCAAATTGCTGGCAACTCCCCACTCTATTTCCACTCAGCACAGGGCTCTGGGTAAGGCTCAGTCAGTCAGAGCTGCCAGCATAATCAGGCGGGCTTTCCGCCCACTCGAAGACCTCTGGCTCTGCCACTCTATCCGGTAACACAAGCGGGCGCCCACTTCCGGGGCGCTTGGAGGAAACTCTCACTCACTGTCTGCAACCAGGATATCTGGCCAGCAGTCTCACGCTCTGAGTGAAACCCCCAACCGCAGGGAAAAGTTGCAGCGTTGGAATTGAGTCTCACTCCGTCCCCGTGTGCGGCTTTTGCAAGGCGCAGGGGCGGCCCGAGATTCCGCTTTGGCCCACACAAAGGCCCCAGACTCTGCCCCTCTCTGCGATAACACGGGCGCGCACTGCCGAGGCACTCGGAGGAATCGCTCACTCCTTATCTGCGCGCGCAAACCAGGATATGAGGCCGGCCGTGGTTCCCTCTGAGTGAAACAGCCTCCAGCACGGAAAATCTCCACCGTTGGGATTAGTTCTCACTCCCTCCCATGTGTGGCTTTCCCAGGGCGCTGGGCTGCCCAGAGACTCTGCCCTCAGCCCACAGAAAGGCCTCTGACCCTGCCTCTCCGTGGGGCAACACGGGCACCCACTTCCGCGGCTTAGGAAGAAATCTCTCTTCCACTAACTGCGCACCGACCAGGAGACCGGGTAAAATGGCCGCTCCGCTTGTCTTTCTTTGTTTGGGTTTGGCGCGAGTGTTAGCTTGTATTGCCCGGGTTGCCACAGGATCAGATTTTCCTCGGCTTGGATCTCTGAGCCACAGCCTGGTTCGGCCGTTTTTGCTGCGGGGGCCTGGATCTATTCACCCCCTTTGCCCGCCTCAGTTTCTATATTCACAGTTACCAGAGAAAGCCGCCCTGTTTAGGTTAGTGAGGAAGGCGGAGCATTTCTTACTCCCTATTTCCTTCGGGGTTTGGTTATATATTTAGCCAATTTTTCACTCAATCATACCTTTGGGTGTATTGCGAAGAATCTGGAAGCTCCAAGTATAGGTTTTTCTGTTTCTGGTTGAAGATCTTGTTGAGTTTTGGGGGAGATTTATCGGTATTGCTTCCTATTCCGCCATTACTCTGACGTCATCTCTAGATTAGCTATTATCAACAAGACGGGTAATAGCAAATGTTGGAGCGGCTGTGGAAAAAAAGGAACCCTCATTCACTGTTGGTGGGACTGTAAAGTAGTACAACCATTATGGAGGAAAGTATGGTGGTTCCTCAAAAAACTGCAAATAGAACTACCTTATGACCCAGCAATCCCTCTACTGGGTATATACCCCAAAACCTCAGAAACATTGATACGTGAAGACACATGTAGCCCCATGTTCATTGCAGCACTGTTCACAGTGGCCAAGACATGGAAACAACAAAAAAGCCCTTCAATAGAAGACTGGATAAAGAAGATGTGGCACATATACACTATGGAATACTACTCAGCCATAAGAAATGATGACATCAGATCATTTACAGCAAAATGGTGGGATCTTGATAACATTATAAGGAGTGAAATAAGTAAATCAGAAAAAAAACAAGAACTACATGATTCCATACATTGGTGGAACATAAAAACGAGACTAAGAGACATGGACAAGAGTGTGGTGGTTACCAAGGGTGGGGGGGAGGGAGGACATGGGAGAAAGGGAGGGAGAGAGTTAGGGGGAGGGGGAGGGGCACAGAGAACTAGATAGAGGGTGACGGAGGATAATCTGACTTTGGGCGAGGGGTTTGCAACATAATTTAATGACAAAATAACCTAGACATGTTTTCTTTGAATATATGTACCCTGATTATTAATGTCATCCCATTACCATTAATAAAAATTTATTATAAAAAAAAAAAGAAAGGTGTCAATTCGTGCTCAACAATCAGAAATACTTTTTATGCCCCTGACTGTCAAGATCATAGAAAAGTCTACTGGTGCTGTCACCACCGCAGACTAGATTATTATTTTATTTTTTAAATGCCTCAGGTTTTCTCTAGTAATTTTGTCCCCCAAGAGACAATGGCTTGCTTACACCAGAGCTCAGTAGTTAAAGCATCACACACATACTGTAATATTATAGGTTTGGTCCTGGTTCAAGGCACATACAGAAACAGATTTACGTTTCTGACTATCTGTCTGTCTTTTTCCCAGAATTCCTCCCTCTAACATTAATAATTAAATAAAATAAAAAATGACAATGGCTATTTTTTTTGTTTTTGCAGCTTAAATTGCATAGAGGAATGAATTATTTTTTTTTAAATTTCACCACAAGTGGAATAGTTAGTAAGATTGTAAAGTACCATATTTCCCCATGGATAACATTCCTCCCAGTAGAAGACGCATCTTCATTTTTGGGCAGAAATTTCGTGAAAATTTTAACAAATGCGAGAAACAGGAAATGCAAGTAAAAAATACTACAACCACTTTATAAGACGCACCCCGTTCTCAAACCCCACATTTTTCAAAAAAGATGAGTTTTAAATGAGGGGAAATATAGTATACACCCACTGAATGTATCTGTAAACCTTTTATTCCTTTCTTTTCTTTTCTTTCTTTTTTTTTTAACAGAGAGTCAGAGAGAGGAATAGATAGGGACATACAGACAGGAATGTAAAAGGTTTTTTTTTATTATGTGCCAGGTCACAGATTAATCATCAGTTTTGTGTTTTGACACCTTAGTTGTTCATTGACTGCTTTCTCATTGTGCCTTGACCAGGGAACTACAGCTGACTGAGTGACCCCTTGCTCTAGCCAGTGAGCCCATTGGGCTAAAACTGGTGAGTTTTTCTCAAACCAGATAAACCCACGCTAATGCTGGTGACCTTGGGATCTCAAACCTGGGTCCCCCGCATTCCAGTCAAATGCTCTATCCACTGCGCCACCGCCTGCTCAGGCTGTGAAAATTTTTTTCTTTTACTTTCTCTGGATTTTGTTTATTATCCTGTTTCATAGAATGGGTGGAAAGGCTGTGTATTTTAAGGTTTTTTCCACTAAAATATATTCATTACAACATTTTTTCATAGGCTTACTTATGTATTTTTTATTTCCATTAAGTTTAAAATATCTTGTAAGTTGAATTTTGATTTTGAGTGGGAGTTATTTAGGAGTGAATTTCTTAACTTAAAAAAGAAAGGGTTTTTTAGTTAGTTTTTATTACTGATTTCTAGAGTAAATGTAAGGACAACAGGAAACATTCTTTATATTATTTCAAATGTTTCAGGTAGTTGAAACTTGCTTGAAAGAAAATACAGGATTGTATATTCAAAATGTTTTCTAGCTGTGCTTCTCTGCTGCCAGCTTGTGTGCTCCTTGGGAATAACAGCTCAGTTAAGTTCACCTGGAAAAATACAAAAGTTCGGTGCTGTGCGTTATCCATCAATGTTGAAACAAAGACTATTTAGAAGATACTTTTATAACTTGTAAATATAAGGAATTTCTAGTTACTCTTTGCTACTTATTTCAACGTTAACTCTAGTGAAAGCAATAGACATACTGGATATCATTTCAATCCTCTGAAGTTTGCTGAAACTTGCTGCATAACACATGCAATAATAGTCTCTGTTACATGTGCTTCTCTGCTGCCACCTCGTGTGCATCTTGAGAATCACGCCTCAGTAGAGATCCAAAGCAAAGGAATGGTAGAGAAGATTGTCTACAAACGTTGATTCCAATTTGCCATTTCAGTAAAGTTTTTGTGAATTCTTAGTGATTTGATTTCTGGGAATCTATCGGTTCATCTTGTTTTTCTTCTTTCCTTCCAGCATTGCTTTCATAAAGCCTTTGAGTGTTCCCATCATATACCAGGCACTGTGCTAGGAACTACAGGAGTAGTTGCTGCACTCAATGTCTTCCCATTCTACTATTTTTACTTCTGTCTTTTGAACTCCTTTATTTAAATCTTCTTAATGTATTGTAAAATAGGATGTACTTTGATTTGAAACGTATGTTGAATTTAACTGCTTTTTTTATTATCAAAACTTTATTCTTATTGCAGAAGTGCAAGAAGAAATAATAAGAAACAAAACAACAAATTTTCATACAGAGGTAACTACTGTTAAAATTATGACATTATCTTTCTATATTCTTACTGTACCTATTATATTTCTCTATGTATATGTACTAAGGTACATTGGGTGTGCATACATCTGTGTGCATAGATGTGCATTGCACATGAGTATATTGCTCTGTGTCCACAGTATCTATCATTTGTGGATACTTGTGTATGTATGCAAATTACTATTTATTCTTTCATTCATTAAACACTTATTGTATTTTTATTATGTGCCAGGCACTCTGCTTGACACTGGTTACATATAGTGAAAGAGACAGACTCACTTTATGTCTTTATGAATAATACACTGTCATGCTGTAGACAGAGGAAGAAAAAATACACATAAGAATAATTATAAGTTGTAACAAGCACTGGATATGATAGGGCATTGTCTTGTACCCAGTTTTCATTGATCGTGGTGACATTCAGTATATCAATTTCTCACAAGGCAGAGCTGAGACAAAAGTCTCAGTTCCTCACCAATGTGTGTTCACAGCTATAAAACTGAGAACATTCTCAAGTGCTGAAACAAAGACCGTGGGAGGTGTTCTGTGACCAAACAAACCTAGCTTGTAAGTGGTTTCCCAGGCTCAGATAAATTTTAATGTCCAAAGCTTAGTAGGTCTCTCAGTCTGGACTGCAGCAAGAGCACAAGAAAAAAGTGCCATGTTAGAAAAGTGGTCACATCTTGGTAAACAATAAGAAATATTGTTTATGCCCCTGACTGTCAAGAACAAAGAAAAGTCTACTGGTTTTGTCACCACAGCAGTCTAGATTATTGTTTTACATTTTAATTACCTCAGGTTTTCTCTAGTAATTTTTCCCCTAAAAACAATGGCTTCATATCACCAGAGAGCTCAGTAGATAGAGCATCACACCCATACACTAATGTCATAGGTTTGGTCCTGGGTCTAGGCACATACAGAAACACATTGATGTTTCTGACTATCTGTCTGTTTGTTTTTCCTTCTCTTCCTCCTTCTGACATTAATAACTAAATAAAAGAAAATGACAATGCCTTTTTTGTTGTTTTTGCAGCTTAAATTGCTTAGAGGAATGAATTTTGTTTTTCAAATTCTCACCCCTAGAGGAAATAAGTGGTAAGGTTGTAAAGTACCATATTTCCCCATGTATAAGTAGCAACCTGTATAAGAAGCACCTTAATTTTGGGGCACAAAATTTAAGAAAATGATAACAAATGTGAAGAAACTGGAAATGCAAGTAAAAATACAACAACCACTGTATTAAATGTACCCAGATTTCCAACCCCACATTTTTAAAAATGATGAGTTTTATACATAGAAAAATATGGATAGAACCTCCAAATGTCTCTGTGAACATTTCTTTCTTAATTTTCTTTCTTTTTTTATGGAGACATATAGAGAGTCAGAGAGAGGGATAGATAGGGACAAACAGACAGGAATGGAGAGAATTATTTATTATGTGACAGGTCACAGATCAATCATCAGTTTTTCGTTGGGACACCTTAGTTTTTCATTGACTGCTCTCTCATATGTGTTTTGAACAGGGGGCTTCAGCTCACTGAGGGACCCCTTGCTCATGCCAGCGACCATGGGCTCAAGCTGTTGAGCTTTGCTAAAAGAAAAAGAGCCCATGCTCAAGCTGGCGACTTTGGCATCTCAAATCTGGGTAGTGTGCATTCCAGTCAATTGCTCTACCCACTGCACCACTGCCTTGTCAGTCTGTGAAGATTTCCTTTCTTTTACATTCTCTTGATTTTATTTAGTGTCCTGGTTCTTAGTATGGGTGAAAACGCTGTGTATTTTAAGGTGTTTTTTTTTTACCAATAAAATGTATTCATCACAACATTTTTTCATATGTTTTCTTATGTAGTTTTTATTTCCATTAATTTAAGGTATTTTGTAACTTAAATTTTGATTTTGAGCAGGGGTTATTTAGGAGTGAATTTCTTAACTTAAAAAAGGAAGGGTTTTTTGTTAGTTTTTTTTACTGATTTTTAGACTAAGTGTAATGAAAACAAGAAACATGCTTTATATGATTTCAAGGATTTTAGGTAGTTGAAACTTGCTTGAAAGATAATACAGAATTGTCTGTGGAAAATATTTTCCAAGTGTGCTTCTCTGCTGCCACCTCTTCTGTACCTTGGGAATAACAGCTCAGTTAAAGTTCACCTGGAAAAATACAAAAGTTGGGTGCTGTGCGTTATCTATCAATGTTGAAACCAAGATTATTTAGAAGACAGTTTTATAACTTGTAAATATAAGGAATTTCTAGTTACTGTTTGCTACTTGTTTCAACGTTAATTGTAGTGAAAGCAACAGACATACTTGATATCATTTCAATCCTCTGAAATTTGCTGAAACTTGCTGCATAGCACATACAATAATGGTCTCTGTTACATGTGCTTCTTTGCTGCCACATCGTGTGCATCTTGGGAATCAGGCCTCAATACAGTTCCAAAGCAAAGGAATGGTAGAGAAGATTTTCTAGAAATGTTGATTCCAATTTGCCGTTTCTGTAAAATTTTTGTGTATTCTTAGTGATTTGGTTTCTGGGAATCTATTGGTTTATATAGTTTTTCTTCTTTCCTTCCAGCAATGCTTTATAAATCCTTTGAATGTTCCCATCATATACCAGGCACTGTGCCTGTAACTACTTGAGTAGTTGCTACACTCAATGTCTTCCCATTCTATTACTTTTACTTTTTTCTTTTGAACTACTTTATTTAAATCTTCTTAATGTATTGTAAAATAGGATGGGCTTTGATTTGACAAGTATGATGAATTTAACTGCTTTTTTATTATAAAAACTGTATTCTTATTGCAGAAGTGCAAGAAAAAATGATAAGAAAACAAAACAAATTTTTATACAGAGATAACTACTGTTAATATTATGACATTAACTTTCCATATTCTTAGTGTACCTATTATATTTCTCTATCTATACATACTAAGGTACATTGGGTGTGCACACATCTGTGTTCATAGATGTGCATTGTACATGAGCATATCTCTCTGTGTCCAAAGTGTCTATCATTTGTGGTTACCTGCATATGCATGCAAATTACTAGTTATTCTTTCATTCATTATACACTTATTATATTTCTATTATGTGCCAGGTACTGTGCTCCACATTGGTTGCCTATAGTGAAAGAGACAGACTCACTTTCTGTCTTTATGAATAATACACTGTCATGCTGTAGATAGAGGAAGAAGAAATATACATATATAAAATAATTATAAGTTGTGACAAACACTGGATTTGGTAGTGTAATACCTTTGTTCCAAGTTATAATTGATCGTGGCATGGTTAAGTATATCAGTTTTTCAAGAGGCAGAGCTGATACATAAGTCTCAGTTCTTCATCAATGCGTGTTCTCAGCTATAAAACTGAAAAAATTTTCAAGTCCTTAACCAAGACCCTGGGAGGTGTTCTGTGACTGAAAGATCCTAGATGTAAGTGCTGACCCAGGCTGAGATAAATTATGAAAACCAAAGCTTAGGATGTTTCTCAGTCTGGACTGCTGCCATGGCACAAGAAAAAGTGCATGTTAGGAAAGGTGTGAATTCGTGCTCAACAATCAGAAATACTGTTTATGCCCCTGACTCTCAAGAGAATAGAAAAGTCATCTGGTGTTGTCACAACAGCAGACTAGATTATTATTTTATTTTTTAATTGCCTCAGAGTTTCTCTACTAATTTTGTCCCCCAAGAGACAATGGCTTGCTCACACCAGAGAGCTCAGTACTTAGAGAATCACACCCATACAGTAATATCATAGGTTTGGTTCTGGTTCAAGGCACATACAGAAACAGATTGATGTTTCTGACTATCAGTCTGTTTCTTCTCCTCACTTCCTCCTTCTAACATTAATAATTAAATAAAATAAAAAATGACAATGGCTATTTTTTGTTGTTTTTGCAGCTTAAATTGCATAGAGGAATAAATTATGTTTTTCAAAATTTCACCACAGGAGGAAATAGGTAGTAAAGTTATAAAAAAACATATTTCCCCATGCATAACATGCCTCCCTGTAGAAGACACATCTTCATTTTTGGGCACAAAATTTGAGAAAATGATAACAAATGCAAGAAACAGAAAATGCAAGTAAAAAACATTACAACCACTGTATAAGATGAACCCAGTTTTCAAACCAAACATTTTTCAAAAAAGATGAGTCTTAAACGAGGAAAAATATGGTATACACCCACTGAATTTCTCTGTAGACCTTTTATTTCTTTTTTCTTTTCTTTTTTTTTTTTAAAGAGACAGGGAGAGAGTCAGAGAGAGGGATAGATAGGGACACACAGACAGAAATGTAAAGAGTTTTTTTTTTATTATGTGCCAGGTCAGAGATCAATGATCAGTTTTTTGTTTTGACACCTTAATTGTTCATTGACTGCTCTCTCATTGTGCCTTGACCAGGGAACTACAGCTGACCAAGTGACCCCTTGCTCGCACAAGTGAGCCCATTTGGCTAAACTGGTGACCTTAGCTCAAACCAGATAAGCCCACGCTCAAGCGGGAGACCTTGGGATCTCAAATCTGGGTCCTCCGCATTACAGTCAAATGCTCTATCCACTGCGCCACCGCCTGATCAGGCTGTGAATTTTTATTTTTACTTTCTCTGGATTTTGTTTAATATCCTCTTTTATAGTATAGGTGGAAAGGCTGTGAATTTTAAGGTTTTTTACCAATAAAATATATTCATCACAACATTTTTCCATAGGTTTTCTGATGTTGTTTTTATTTACATTAAGTTTAAAAAATTTTGTAACTTGAATTTTGATTTTGAGTGGGGGTTATTTAGGAGTGAATTTCTTAACTTAAAAAGAAAGGGGAGGATGACGTCAGAGTAATGGCGGGGTAGGAAGCGATACCGATAAATCTCCCCCAAAACTCAACAAGATCTTCAACCAGAAACAGAAAAACCTATACTTGGAGCTTCCAGATGCTTCGCAATACACCCAAAGGTATGATTGAGTGAAAAATTGGCTAAATATATAACCAAACCCCGAAGGAAATAAGGAGTAAGAAATGCTCCTCCTTCCTCACTAACCTAAACAGGGCGACTTTCTCTGGTAACTGTGAATATAGAAACTGAGGCGGGAAAAGGGGGTGAATAGATCCAGGCCGCCGCAGCACAAACGGCCGAACCAGGCTGTGGCACAGAGATCCAAGCTGAGGAAAATCTGATCCTGTGGCAACCTGGGCAATACAAGCTAACACTTGCGCCAAACCCAAACAAAGAAAGAAAAGCAGAGCAGCCATTTTACCCGGTCTCCTGGTCGGTGCGCAGTTAGTGGGCGAGAATTTCTTCCTGGGAAAGCCACGCATGGGAGGGAGTGAGAACTAATTCCAACGGTGGAGATTTTCCGTGCTGGAGGGTGTTTCACTCAGAGGGAACCGCGGCCGGCCTCATATCCTGGTTTGCGGACGCAGATAAGGAGTGAGCAATTCCTCCGAGTGCCTCGGCAGTGCGCGCCCGTGTTATCGCACAGAGGGGCAGAGTCAGGGGCCTTTGAGTGGGCCAAAGCGGAATCTCGAGCCGCCCCTGCGCCTTGCAAAAGCCGTACATGGGGACGGAGTGAGACTCAATTCCAATGCTACAACTTTTCCCTGCAGTTGGGGGTTTCACTCAGAGCGTGAGACTGCTGGCCGGATATCCTGGTCGCAGACAGTGAGTGAGAGTTTCCCCCAAGCGCCCCGGAAGTGGGCGCCTGCTTGTGTTACCGGACAGAATGGCAGAGCCAGAGGTCTTTGAGTGGGCAGAAAGCCCGCCTGATTATGCTAGCAGCTCTGACTGACTGAGCCTTACCCAGAGCCCTGTGCTGAGTGGAAATAGAGTGGGGAGTTGCCAGCAATTTGAGCCTCTTACTATCCAGGCAGAGGCAGCTGCAACCCTATAGCTGGATTATCAGGCTACTAATTAAGGAAGGAAAGACTAGGAGAAAGGCTCCAGGAACATGGACTCTCTCACTGTCGGAGCCTATAAATGCTATTGAGCTTCGACTGCCAACGAGACTAAAGCACAATACATGACATTGCCATAGAGACTTATCAACTGCAAACCTCTAGCTGAGCGTGCCAAAGGGGCAGAACCCGGGGTACAGAGTCACCGACCAGGAAGAGGGAGAGAAAAGAAAAAGCAAGAAGATAACCTCTCAAAATCAAGAATAATCTGCAGACTTTATAACCTATCACATTTTATTATATTTGTTCGTTTGTTTCTCTTATCTTCATTCTTGATACTTTTTTTTCCTCCTCCAATTTGGCCGATTAACTCCCTACCAGTCTTACTCTCTCCTCTCCTTGAACTACACTACCCATAAGTGTTACATCTCCCATTATGTTTTCTCTTCTCTTCCTTTCTCTCTATGAGGGTTGCACTCCAAAACCCTTAACTCTCTCTCTCTCTCTCCTTTCTTTTTTCTTCTTTTAGTGGTTACCTCTTTTTTTCTCTCTCTTTCTTTTCTCCCTCTATATTAGTTTCTTCCTTTCTCCTTTACATCTCCTCTCATTCAAACCTCAATAACAAACAAATTATCTTATCTGTTACTCAAACCTATGTTTGTGGCATTTTGGGGGGTTTTTACTTCACCTTTTTAACTCACTAGCAGTGCTCTCGTCCCTGGCTCTCCATATTATCTAGTTCTTGTTCCACTAAATACAATAGTAATTTTTTAAATTGTCCCCCCATTTTTCCGTTTTCCTCTTATTCCTTTCATCATAACTCTTAGACAACCAACACCTAAAAGCAAATCATTTCATTCTTGACCCAAATTTTTTCCTTATTTGCTTTTTGTGGGTCCATACGCTCTTTTTTTTCCTATTTTCTTTCCTTTTTCTTTTTCTTTTTTTTTTTTTTTTTTGCCCCTTTATTACTTTTCCCCAATTCAGGTCCTCCATCACAGGCATTGTTTGTTATAATTCACAGTCCACCACAAGATTTTCTCAAAAAAGAGGGGAGATGAGAGGAGAGGAAAAAAGGAGGGGGGAAATAATTTCCTTTTCTTAATTTTTATTTTATTTTTCTTTATTTCATTATTAATTTTTTTTAAAAAAACAACTCTTTTCAATTTTTTATTTTTTTATTGTTATTTTTTTAACTTTTTATTCTTTATTAAATCTCATTAATACTATCAACAAAACCACCCTCAGATGCCATTAAGGAAGAGAAAATCGAATATCATGGATACAAAAGAAAGAGAGGTAACACAGCTAGATGAGGAAAAATCTATGGAGAAAAAATTTAATATATTGGAAACCTTGGAGCTAAATGACAGAGAATTCAAGATAGAAATACTAAAAATCCTCCGAGATATACAAGAAAACACAGAAAGGCAATTTAGGGAGCTCAGAAAACAACTCAATGAACACAAAGAATATATGTCCAAGGAAATTGAAACTATAAAAACAAATCAAACAGAGATGAAAAACTCAATTAACGAGCTGAAAAACAAAATAACAAGCTTAGCTAATAGAACAGGTCAGATAGAAGAGAGGATTACTGAAATAGAAGACAAGCAACTTGAGGCACAACAGAGAGAAGAAGAAAGAGACTCAAAAATTTAAAAAAAATGAAATAGCCCTATAAGAATTATCTGACTCCATCAAAAAGAATAACATAAGAATAATAGGTATATCAGAGGGAGAAGAGAGAGAAAATGGAATGGAGAACATACTCAAACAAATAATAGATGAGAACGTCCCAAGCCTGTGGAAAGAACTAAAGCCTCAAGTTCAAGAAGCAAACAGAACTCCGAGTTTTCTTAACCCCAACAAACCTACCCCAAGGCATATCATAATGAAATTGACACAAACAAACAGCAAAGAAAAAATTCTCAAGGCAGCCAGGGATAAGAAGAATACAACATATAAAGGAAGGCCCATTAGATTATCATCAGATTTCTCAGCAGAAACTCTACAAGCTAGAAGACAGTGGACCCCAATATTTAAAGTCCTGAAAGAGAGGAACTTTCAGCCACGAATACTATACCCATCAAAGCTATCCTTCAAATACGAAGGAGAAATAAAAACATTCACAGATACAGAAAAGATGAGGGAATTTATCATCAGAAAACCCCCACTCCAGGAATTACTAAAGGGGGTTCTCCAATCAGATACAAAGAACAAAAAAAAACAGAGCCACAAGTAAAAGCTCCAAGAAGAACACAATAAAACCAAATTTAAACTGTGACAACAACAAAAAGAAAGAGGGGGAGAAGATGGAGATTAACAGTAGCAAAGGACGATGGAGTGTAAAAGTACTCACAAAATAGTTCGCTACAATGAACAGGGTAGGGACCCTTTTCATTACTCAAAGGTAACCACCATTGAAAAAACCACCAAAGAAGCACATGAGATAAAAAAGATAGCAACAGAGGAAAGATGTATGGAATACAAACAAATAAAAACAAAAGATAGAAAAACGAAAGAGAAGGATCAAACAAGACACAAAACTAACAGAAAGCAAGATATAAAATGGCAATAGGGAACTCACAAGTATCAATAATTACACTAAATGTAAATGGATTAAACTCACCAATAAAAAGACACAGAGTAGCAGAATGGATTAAAAAAGAAAATCCAACTGTATGCTGCCTACAGGAAACTCATCTAAGTAACAAGGATAAAAACAAATTCAAAGTGAAAGGCTGGAAAACAATACTCCAAGCAAATAACATCCAAAAAAAAAGCAGGTGTAGCAATACTCATATCGGATAATGCTGACTACAAGACAGGAAAAGTACTCAAAGACAAAAATGGTCATTTCATAATGGCTAAGGGGACACTGAATCAAGAAGACATAACAATTCTTAATATATATGCACCAAACCAAGAAGCACCAAAATATATAAGACAGCTACTTATTGATCTTAAAACAAAAACTGACAAAAATACAATCATACTTGGAGACCTCAATACACCGCTGACGGCTCTAGATCGGTCATCCAAACAGAATCAACAAAGACATAGTGGCCTTAAACAAAAACACTAGAGCACCTGGATATGATAGACATCTACAGGACATTTCATCCCAAAGTGACTGAGTATACATTTTTCTCCACTGTACATGGATCATTCTCAAGAATTGACCATATGTTGGGTCACAAAAAACAACATCAGTAAATTCAGAAAAATTGAAGTTGTACCAAGCATATTTTCTGCTCATAAAGCCTTGAAACTAGAATTCAACTGCAAAAAAGAGGAAAAATATCCCACAAAAATGTGGAAACTAAACAACATACTTTTAAAAAATGAATGGGTCAAAGAAGAAATAAGTGCAGAGATCAAAAGATATATACAGACTAATGAAAATGACAATACGACATATCAGAATCTATGGGATGCAGCAAAAGCAGTGATAAGAGGGAAGTTCATATCGCTTCAGGCATATATGAACAAACAAGAGAGAGCCCAAGTGAACCACTTAACTTCTCACCTTAAGGAACTAGAAAAAGAAGAACAAAGACAACCCAAAACCAGCCGAAGAAAGGAGATAATAAAAATCAGAGCAGAAATAAATGAATTAGAGAACAGAAAAACTATAAAAAAAATTAATAGAACAAGGAGCTGGTTCTTTGAAAAGATCAACAAAATTGACAAACCCTTCGCAAGACTTACCAACGAAAAAAGAGAAAGAACTCATATAAACAATATCCAAAATGAAAGAGGAGAAATCACCACGGACACCATAGATATACAAAGAATTATTGTAGAATACTATGAAAAACTTTATGCCACTAAATTCAACAACCTAGAAGAAATGGATAAATTCCTAGAAAAATACAACTTTCCTAGACTGAGTCAAGAAGAAGCAGAAAGCCTAAACAGACCTATCAGTAGAGAAGAAATAGAAAAAACCATTAAAAACCTCCCCAAAAATAAAAGTCCAGGCCCTGACGGCTATACCAGCGAATTTTATCAAACATTCAAAGAAGACTTGGTTCCTATTCTACTCAAAGTCTTCCAAAAAATTGAAGAAGAAGCAATACTTCCAAACACATTTTATGAGGCCAACATAACCCTCATACCAAAACCAGGCAAGGATGGCACAAAAAAAGAAAACTACAGACCAATATCTCTAATGAATACAGATGCTAAAATACCAAACAAAATACTAGCAAATCGAATACAACAACATATTAAAAAAATAATACATCATGATCAAGTGGGATTCATCCCAGAATCTCAAGGATGGTTCAACATATGTAAAACGGTTAACGTAATACACCATATCAACAAAACAAAGAACAAAAACCACATGATCTTATCAATAGATGCAGAAAAGGCTTTCGATAAAATACAACACAATTTTATGTTTAAGACTCTCAACACAATGGGTATAGAAGGAAAATATCTCAACATGAGAAAGGCCATATATGATAAACCATCAGCCAACATCCTATTAAACGGCATAAAACTGAGGACTTTCTACCTTAAATCAGGAACAAGACAGGGTTGTCCACTCTTCACTCTTATTTAATGTGGTACTAGAGGTTCTAGCCAGAGCAATCAGACAAGACAAAGAAATAAAAGGCATCCATATCGGAAAAGAAGAAGTAAAGGTATCACTTTTTGCAGATGATATGATCCTATACATCAAAAACCCCAAAGAATTCACAAAAAGTCTACTAGAAACAATAAGCCAATACAGTAAGGTCGCAGGATACAAAATTAACATACAGAAGTCAATAGCCTTTCTATATGCCAACAATGAAACAACTGAGAAGGAACTCAAAAGAATAATCCCCTTCACGATTGCAACAAAAAAAATAAAATACCTAGGAATAAACATAACAAAGAATGTAAAGGACTTATATAATGAAAACTATAAACCATTGTTAAGGGAAATTGAAAAAGATATAATGAGATGGAAGAATATACCTTGTTCTTGGCTAGGAAGAATAAATATAATCAAGATGGCTATATTACCCAAAGCAATATACAAATTTAATGCAATTCCCATCAAACTTCCAATGACATTTTTTAAAGAAATAGAGCAAAAAATCATCAGATTTATATGGAACTATAAAAAAACCCCGAATAGCCAAAGCAATCCTAAAGAAAAAGAATGAAGCTGGGGACATAACAATACCTGACTTCAAACTCTATTATAGGGCCACAACAATCAAAACAGCATTGTATTGGCAGAGAAATAGACACTCAGACCAATGGAACAGAATAGAAAGTCCAGAAATAAAACCACATATATATAGTCAAATAATTTTTGATAAAGGGGCCAACAACACACAATGGAGAAAAGAAAGCCTCTTCAATAAATGGTGCTGGGAAAACTGGAAAGCCACATGCAAAAGAATGAAACTGGACTACAGTCTCTCCCCCTGTACAAAAATTAACTCAAAATGGATCAAAGATCTAAACATAAGACCTGAAACAATTAAGTACATAGAAGAAGACATAGGTACTCAACTCATGGACCTGGGTTTTAAAGAGCATTTTATGAATTTGACTCCAATGGCAAGAGAAGTGAAGGCAAAAATTAATGAATGGGACTACATCAGACTAAGAAGTTTTTGCTCAGCAAGAGAAACTGATAACAACATAAACAGAAAGCCAACTAAATGGGAAATGATATTTTCAAACAACAGCTCAGATAAGGGCTTAATATCCAAAATATACAAAGAACTCATAAAACTCAACAACAAACAAACAAACAATCCAATAAAAAAATGAGAAGAGGATATGAATAGACACTTCTCCAGGAAGAAATACAAATGGCCAACAGATATATGAAAAGATGCTCATCTTCTTTAGCTATTAGAGAAATGCAAATCAAAATGGCAATGAGATACCACCTCACACCTGTTCGATTAGCTGTTATTAGCAAGTCAGGTAATAGCAAATGTTGGAGAGGCTGTGGAGAAAAAGGAACCCTCATACACTGTTGGTGGGAATGTAAAGTAGTACAACCATTATGGAAGAAAGTATGGTGGTTCCTCAAAAAACTGAAAATAGAACTACCTTATGACCCAGCAATTCCTCTACTGGGTATATATCCCCAAAACTCAGAAACATTGATACGTAAAGACACATGCAGCCCCATCTTTATTGCAGCATTGTTCACACTGGCCAGGACATGGAAACAACCAAAAGGCCCATCAATAGATGACTGGATAAAGAAGATGTGGCACATATACACTATGGAATACTACTCAGCCATAAGAAATGATGACATCGGAACATTTACAGCAAAATGGTGGGATCTTGATAACATGATAGGAAGCGAAATAAGTAAATCAGAAAAAAACAGGAACTGTATTATTCCATACGTAGCTGGGACATAATAGTGAAACTAAGAGACATTGATAAGAGTGTGGTGGTTACGGGGGGGAGGGGGGAATGGGGGAGGTAAAGGGGGAGGGGCACAGAGAGAACAAGATAGAGGGTGACGGAGGACAATCTGACTTTGGGTGGTGGTTATGCAACATAATTGAACGACAACATAACCTGGACTTGTTATCTTTGAATATGTGTATCCTGATTTATTGATGTCACCCCATTAAAAAAATAAAATTATATAAAAAAAAAAGAGAGGGGTTTTTAATTAGTTTTCATTACTGATTTCTAGAGTAAGTGTAATGACAACAAGAAACATGCTTTATATGATTTCAAAAGTTTGAGGTAGTTGAAACTTGCTTGAAAGAAAATACAGGATTGTCTGTGGGAAATGTTTTCCAAGTGTGCTTCTCTGCTGCCACCTCGTGTGCACCTTGGGAATTACATCTCATTGCAGTTTACCTGGAAAAATACAAAAGTTGGGTGCTGTGCGCTATCTATCAATGTTGAAACCAAGACTATTTAGAAGATACTTTTTTAACTTGTAAATATAAGGAAGTTCTAGTTACTGTTTGCTACTTGTTTCAACGATAACTGTAGTGAAAGCAACAGACATACTTGTTATTTCAATCCTCTGAAATTTGCTGAAACTTGCTGCATAGCACATACATTAATGGTCTCTGTTACATGTGCTTCTCTGCTGCCACCTCATGTGCATCTTGAGAATCACGCCTCAGTACAGATTAAAAAGAAAGGAATGGTAGAGAGGATTGTTTACATACGTTGATTCCAATTTGCCGTTTCTATAAAGTTTTTGTGTATTCTTAGTGATTTGCTTTCTGGGAATCTATCGATTCATCTTGTTTTTCTTCTTTCCTTCCTGCAATGCTTTCATAAAGTTTTTGAATGTTCCCATCATATACCAGGCACTGTGCTAGGAACTACATGATTAGCTGCTGCACTCAATGTCCTTCCATTCTACTATTTTAACTTCTGTCTTTTGAATTTCTTTATTTAAATCTTCTTAATGTATTGTAAAATAGGATGTGCTTTGGTTTGACTAGTATGTTGAATTTAACTACATTTTTATTATAAAAAATGTATTCTTATTGCAGAAGTTCAAGAAAAAGTGATAAGAAAACAAAACAACAAAATTTCATACAGAGAAAACTACTGTTAATATTATGACATTATCATTCCATATTCTTAGTGTACCAATTATATTTCTCTATCTATATGTACTAAGGTAAATTGGGTGTGAATAAATCTGTGTGCATTGATGTGCATTGCACATGAGCATACCTCTCTGTGTCCACAGTGTCTATCATTTGTGTATACCTGTATGCATGCAAATTACTATTTATTTTTTCATTCATTAAACACTTATTGTATTTCTATTATGTGCCAGGCACTGTGCTCGATATTGGTTGCCTATAGTGAAAGAGACAGACTCACTTTCTGTCTCTATGAATAATATATTGTCAAACTGTAGACAGAGGAAGAAAAATTATACATAAATAAAATATTTAAAAGTTGTGAAAGCACTGGATATAATAGTGCAATGTCTTGTTCCCAGTTTTCATTGATCGTGGTGATGTTCATTATATCAGTTTCTCGAAAGGCAAAGCTGAGACATAAGTCTCAGTTCTTCAGCAATGCGTGTTCTCAGCTATAAAACTGAGAAAATTCTCAAGTGCTAAAACAAAGACCATGGGAGGTGTTCTGGGATGAAAAGAACCTAGTTTGTAAGTGGTGACCCAGCCTCAGATAAATTCTGATGTCCAAACTTAGAAGATCTGTCAGTGTGGACTGCTGCAACAGTACAAGAAAAAAGTGCATGTTAAGAAAGGGGTCAAATCTTGGTAAACATTCAGAAATATTGTTTATGTCTCTGACTGTAAAGAGCAAAGAATAGTCTTCTGGTGTTCTCACCACAGCAGACTACATTATTGTTTTACTATTTAATTACCTCAGGTTTTCTCTACTAATTTTTCCCCCTAAAGTCAATGGCTTGCTATCACCGGAGAGCTCAGTCAATAGAGCTTCACACCCATACACTAATGTCATAGGTTTTGTCCTGGGTCTAGGCACATACAGAAACACATTGATGTTTCTGACTATCTGTCTGTCTCTTTTCCCCATCTTCCTCCCTCTAACATTAATAACTAAATAAAAGAATAATGACAGTGGCTTTTTTTGTTGTTTTTGCATCTTAAATTGCTTAGAGGAATGAATTATGTTTTTCAAAATCTCATCCCAAGAGGAAATGATTGGTAAGGTTGTAAAGTACCATATTTCCCCAAGTATAAGAAGCATCTTTTTATAAGAAGCACGTGAATTTTGGGTCACAAAAGTTGAGAAAATGATAACAAATTTGAAGAAACAGGAACTGCAACTAAAAACACAAAAACACTGTATAAGATGCACCCAGATTTCCAACCCCACATTTTTAAAAATGATGAATTTTATACATAGGAAAATATGGATATAACCTCCAAATGTTCCTGTGAACATTTCTATCTTTCTTTTCTTTCTTTTTTTTCTTTCATTTTTACAGAGACATAGAGAGAGTCAGAGAACGGGGGTAGAAGGGGACAGACAGACAGGAATGGAGAGAATTTTTTATTATGTCTAGGTCACAGATCAATCCTCAGTTTTTTGTTGGGACACCTTAGTTTTTAATTGACTACTCTCTCATATGTGCCTTGACCAGGGGGCTACAGCTGACCAAATGACCCCTTGCTTGAGCCATTGACCTTGGACTCAAGCTGTTGAGCTTTGCTAAACAAGATGAGCCCAAGTTCTAGCTGGCGAACTTGGGGTCTCAAATCTGGGTACTGTACATTACAGTAAAATGCTCGACCCACTGTGCCACTGCCTTGTCAGTCGGTGAACATTTTTTTCTTTTACATTCTCTGGATTTTATTTAGTATCCTGGTTCTTAGTACGGGTGAAAAGGCTGTATATTTTATGGGTTTTTTCCCCTAAAATGTATTCACCACTGCAATTTTCCATAAATTTTTTATGTAGTATTTATTTTCATTAAATTCAAAGTATTTTGTAACTTGAATTGTGAGTTTGAGGGGGGGTTATTTAGGGGTGAATATCTTAACTTTAAAAAAGGGTCTTTTAGTTAGTTTCTATGAATGATTACTAGAGTAAGTATGATGACAACAAGAAACATGCTGTATATGATTTTACCGGTTTGCTTGAATGAACATACAGGACTGTCTGTGGTAAATGTTTTCCAAGTTCGCTTCTTGCTGCCACCTCATGTGCACCTTGAAAATAACAGCTCAGAGCAGTTTACCTGGAAAAATACAGCAGTTAGCTGTTGTGTGTTATATATCAATATTGAATCCAAGGCTATCTGGTAGATACTTTTATAATTTGTAAATATAAGGGAGTTCAAGTTACTGTTTGCTACCCTTTTCAATGGTAACTATAGTGTAAGAAAGAGATATACTTGATATCATTTCAATCTTCTGAAGTTAGCTGGAACTTGCACCATAGCACATACAATAATGGTCTCTGTTACATGTGCTTCTCTGCTGCCTCCTTATTTGCATCTTGTGAATCATGCTTCAGTACAGGTCCAAAGGAAAGTTTTGGTGGATAAGATTGTCTACAACCCTTGATTTTATTTAGCCAGTTCTTTGAAGTTTTTGTATATCCTTAGTGGTTTGTTTTCTAGGAATCTATTGTTTCATCTTGTTTTTCTTCTTTCCTTCCAGCCATGCTTTCATAAAGCTTTTGAAAGTGCCCATCGTATACTAGGCATTGTGCTAAGAACTCATGTCCCTGCACTCAGTCACTTCCCATTCTACTATTTTGACATTTGTCTTTGAAACTTCTTTCATTTCTATGTACTTAATGAATTGTAAAATATGATGTGCTTTGAATTGATAAGTATCAATATATTGAATTGTAACAGCCTTTTTATTATAAAAACGGTATTCTTATTGCAGAAGTGTAAAAAAATCATAGGCAAAACAAAACAACAAATTTTCATACATAGATATCAACTGGTAAATTTATGCCATTTTCTTTCCATATTCTTTTTGTACCAATTATATTTCTCTATGTATATGTATAAGGTACATTGGGTGCCTGTACCCAATATGTGCATAGATGTGCATTACACTTAATCATACCTCTCTGTTTCAAGAGTGTCTGTCATTTGTGGATATCTGTGTAAGTATGCAAATGACTATTTATTCACTCTTTCAGTAAAAACTTATTTTATTTCTATTATATGCCAGGCACTCTCCTCGACACTGGTTGCATATAGTGAATGAGACAGCCTCACTTTCTGTCTTTATGGATATTACACTGTCATGGAGTAGACAGAGGAAGAAAAAATATACATAAAATATTATAAGTTGTGACAAACACTGGGTTTGGTAGTGCAATACCTTTGTTCCCAGTTATAATTGATCATGGCAAGGTTAAGTATATCAGTTTCTCAGAAGGCAGAGCTGAGACATAAGTCTCGGTTTTTCAGCAATGCATGTTCTCAGGTATAAAACTGAGAAAATATAGAAGTTATGAAACAAAGACCCTGGGAGATGTTCAGTGAGCAAAAGCACCTAGCTTTTATATGGTGACCAATGCTCAGATAAATTCTGATGTCCAAAGCTTAGAAGGCATCTCAGTCTGGACTGCTGCCATGGCACAAGAGAACGTGCATGTTAGGAAAAAGGTCACTTTGTGCTAAAAAATGAGAAATAGTGTTTATGCCCCTGAATTTCAAGAGCAAAGAAAAGTCTTTTGGTGTTGTCACCACAGCAGACTAGATTATCATTTATTTTTTAATTACCTCTGGTTTTCTCTAGTAAATTTTTTTTCATAGACAATGGCTTGTTCTCAGCAGAAAGCTCAGTAGTTAAAGCATCACACCCATACGCTAATGTGAGAGGTGTGGTCCTGGGTCAAGGCACTTACAGAAACAAAGTGATGTTTCTTACTATCTGTCTGTCCTTTTCCCCCTTTATCCTCACTCTAACATTAATAAATAAATAAAAGAAAAATTGACAGTGGCTTTTTTGTTCTTGTTTTTGAAGCTTAAATTGCATAGAAGAATGAATTATGTTTTTCAAAAACTCACCCCAATAGAAAATAAATGGTAAGGTTGTAAAGTACCATAATTCCCCATGTATAAGAAGCCTCCTTGTTTATGACACACCTTTATTATGGGGCACAAAGTTTGAGAAAATTATAAAAAATATGAATAAACAAAAAATGCAAGTAAAAATACTACAACCATTGTATAAGACGCACCCAGTTTTCTAACCCCCCATTTTTCAAAAAAGATGAGTCTTATACATGAAGAAATATGGTATACACCCTCCAAATGTCTCTGTGAACATTTCTTTTTTTCTTTCTTTTTTTTACAGAGACAGGGAGAGAGTTAGAGAGAGGGATATATAGGGACAGACAGACAGAAATGGAGAGAGTTTCTTTATTATGTGTCAGGTCACAGATCAATCATCGGTTTTTCGGTGTAACACATTATGTGTTCATTGAATCCTGTCTCATATGTGCCTTGACCAGGGGCTACAGCTGATCGAGTGACCACTTGCTCGAGCCAGCGACCTTGGGCTCAGACTTGTGAGCTTTGCTCAAACCACATGAGCCCATGCTCAAGCTGGCGCCCTTTGGATCTCAAACCTGGGTTCTCCGCATTCCATTCAAATACTTTAAATATTGGGCAAATGCCTGCTCAGGCTGTGAACATTTTTTCTTTTACTTTCTCTGGATTTTATTTAGTATTCTGGTTCTTAATATGGGTGGAAAGGCTGTGTCTTTTAAGATTTTCTTGCCCTAAAATATATTCATCACAATATTTTTCAATTGGTTTCATTATGTAGTTTTTATTTCCATTAATTTTAAGGTATTTTCAACTTGAATTGTAATTTTGAGGGGGGGGTTACTTAGGAGTGAATTTTATTACCTTAAAAAAAGGATTTTTAGTTAATTTCTAACACTGTTTACTCTATTAAGTGCAATGACAACAAGAAACATGCTTTATATCATTTCTAAGGTTAGATGAAGTTGAAACTTGTTTGAAGGGACATACAGAATTATTTGTGGTAAATGTTATCCAAGTGCGCTTCTCTGCTGCCACCACATGTGCATTTTGGGAATAACTGTTCAGAGCAGTTCACCTGGAAAAATACAGCAGTTGTGTATTGTGCGTTATCTATCAATGTTCAATCCAATGCTATCTAGGAGATACTTTAATAACTTGTAAATATAAGGGAGTTCTAGTTATATTTTGCTACCTCTTTCAATGTTAACTGTAGTGTAAGCAAGAGATATACCTGATATCATTTCAATCCTCTGAAATTTGCTGGAACTTGCTACATAGCACATGCAATAATGGTCTCTGTTACATGTGCTTCTCTGCTGCCAACTTGTTGGTATCTTGGGAATCACGCTTCAGTACAGGTCCAAAAGAAAGTTTTGGTACATAAGATTTTCTACAAGTGTTGATTCCAATTACCCAGTTCTGTGAAGTTTTTGTGTATCCTTATTAGTTTGTTTTCTGAGAATCTATCGTTTCATCTTGTTTTTCTTCTTTCCTTCCAGCCATGCTTTCATAAAGCCTTTTAAAGGGCCCATCATATACCAGGCACTGTGCTAAGAACTCATGTCCCTGCACTCAGTCACTTTCCATTCTACTATTTTTACTTCTGACTTTTCAACTTCTTTCATTAAATCTACTTAATGTATTTTAAAATATGATGCACTTTTATTTGAAAGTATATTAAATTTTAACAGCTTTTTTATTATAAGAATGGTATTCTTATTGCAGATGTGCAAAAAATGATAAGAAAAACAAAACAACAAATTTTCGTACATAGATATCAACTGTTAACTTTATGCCATTTTCTTTTCATATTCTTTTTGTACCAATTATATTTCTCTATGTATATGTACTCAGGTATATTGGGTGTGTGAACACAATGTGTGTCTAGATGTGCATTGCACATGAGCATACCTCTCTGTTTCAATAGTGTCTGACATTTGTGGATATCTGTGTACATATGCAAATGACTATTTCTTCACTCTTTCAGTAAACACTTATTGTATTTTCATTATATGCCAGGCACTGTGATCGACAGTGGTTGCCTCTAGTGAATGCAACAGACTCACTTTCTGTCTTTATGGATATTACACTGTCATGGAGTAGACAGAGGAAGGAAAAATATACATAAATAATGATAAGTTGTGACAAACACTGGATTTTGTAGTGCAATAAATTTGTTCCCAGTTATGATTGACAGTGGCAAGTTTAAGTATATCAGTTTCTCAGAAGGCAGAGCTGAGACATAAGTCTCTGTTCCTCAGCAGTGCATGATCTCAGCTATAAAACTGAGAAAATTTACAAGTGATGAAACAGAGATCCTGGGAGTTCTTCTGTGACCACAAGAACCTAACTTGTAAATGCTGGCCCAGGCTCAGATAAATAATGCAAACCAAAGCTTAGGAGGTTTCTCAGTCTGGACTGCTGTCATGGCACAAGAAAAAGTGCAAGTTAGGAAAGGTGTCAATTCGTGCTCAACAATCAGAAATACTGTTTATGACCCTGACTGTCAAGAGCATAGATAAGTCTTCTGGTGTTGTCACCAGAGCAGATTAGATTATTATTTTATTTTTTAATTGCCTCAGCTTTTCTCTAGTAATTTTGTCCCCCATGAGACAATGGCTTGCTTACACTAGAGAGCTCAGTAGTTAGAGCATCACACCCATACAGTAATGTCATAAGTTTGGTTCCAGTTCAAGGCACATACAGAAACAAATTTATGTTTTTGACTATCTGTCTGTCTTTTACCCTACTTCCTCCCTCTAACATTAATAATTAAATAAAAGTAAAAATGACAATGGCTATTTTTTGTTGTTTTTGCAGCTTAAAATGCATAGAGGAATGAATTATGTTTTTCAAAATCTCACCACAAGAGGAAGTAGGTAGTAAGGTTGTAAAGGACCATTTTTCCCCATGCATAATATGCCTCCCTGAAGAAGACGCACTTCATTTTTGGGCACAAGGTTTGAGAAAATTATAACAAATGTGAAGAAAGAGGAAATGCAAGTAAAAAATACTACAACAACTGTAAAAGATGCACCCCATTTTCAAACCCCACATTTTTCATAAAAGATGAGTCTTTAACGAGGAGAAATATGGTATACACCTGCCGAATGTCTCTGTGAAACTTTAATTTCTTTCTTTCTTTTCTTTTCTTTTTTTTCTTTTTTTTTTTACAAAGACAGTGAGAGGGTCAGAGAGACGGATAGAAAGGGACACAGAGACAAGAATGTAAAGAGTTTTTTTATTATTATTATTATGTGCCAGGTCAGAGATCAATGATCAGTTTTTTGTTGTGACACCTTAGTAGTTCATTGACTGCTCTCTCATTGTGCCTTGACCAGGGAGCTACAGCTGACTGAGTGATCCTTTGCTCGAACAAGTAAGCCCATTGGGCTAAAGCTGGTGAGATTTGCTCAAACCAGATAAGCCCACACTCAAGCTGGCAATCTTGGGATCTCTAACCTGGGTCCTCCGCATTCCAGGCAAATTCTCTATCCACTGCGCCAACCACCTGCTCAGGCTGTGAAATTTTTTTTTTTTTACTTTCTCTGGATTTCGTTTAGTATCCTGTTTCATAGTATGGGTGGAAAGGCTTTGTACTTTAAGTTTTTTATTCACTAAAATGTATTCATCACAATATTTTTCCATAAATTTTCTTATGTAGTTTTTATTTCCATTAATTTAAAGTATTTTGTAACTTGAAGTTTGATTTTGAACAGGGGTTATTTAGGAGTGAATTTCTTAACTTAGAAAAGGAAGGGTTTTTAGTTAGTTTTTATTACTGATTTCTGGAGTAAGTGTAATGACAACGGGTAACATGCTTTATATCATTTCAAAGGTTTGACATAGTTGAAATTTGCTTGAAAGAAAATACAGGATTGTCTGTGGGAAATGCTTTTCAAGTGCGCTTCTCTGCTGCCACCTTGTGTGCACCTTGGGAATAACAGCTCAGAGCATTTCACCTGGAAAAATACAAAAGTTTGGTGCTGTGCATTATCTGTCAATGTTGAAACCAAGACTATTTAGAAGATACTTTTATAACTTGTAAATATAAAAAATTTCTAGTTACTGTTTGCTACTTGTTTCAACGTTAACTCTAGTGAAAGCAATAGACATACTTGATATCATTTCAATCTTCTGCCGTTTGCTGAAACATGCTGCATAGCACATACAATAATGGTCCCTGTTACATGTGCTTCTCTGCTGCCACCTCGTGTGCAAATTGGGAATCACGCCTCAGTACAGATCCAAAGGAAAGGAATGGTAGAGTGGATTGTCTACATACGTTGATTCCAATTTGCTGTTTCTGTAAAGTTTTTGTGTATTCTTAGTGATTTGATTTCTCGGAATCTATCGGTTCATCTTGTTTTTCTTCTTTCCTTCCAAATGCTTTCATAAAGCCTTTGAATGTTCCCATTATATACCAGGCACTGTGCCTGTAACTACTTGAGTAGTTGCTGCACTCAATGTCTTCCCATTATACTATTTTTACTTCTGTCTTTTGAACTCCTTTATTTAAATCTTCTTAATGTATTGTAAAATAGAATGTGCTTTGATTTGATAAGTATGTTGAATTTAACTGATTTTTTATTATAAAAAATGTATTCTTATTGCAGAATTGCAAGAAAAAATGATAAGAAAACAAAACAACAAATTTTCATACAGAGATACTAGTGTTAATATTATGACATTATCTTTCCATATTCTTAGTGTACCTATTATATTTCTCTATCTATACATACTAAGGTACATTGGGTGTGAATACATATGTGTGCATTGATGTGCATTGCACATGAGCATATCTCTCTGTGTCTACAGTGTCAATCATTTGTGGTTACCTGCATATGCATGCAAATTACTATTTATTCTTTCATTCATTAAACACTTATTGTATTTCTATTATGTGCCAGGCACTGTGCTAGACACTGGTTGCGTATAGTAAAAGAGACAGACTCATTTTCTGTCTCTATGAATAATACACTCTCAAGCTGTAGACAGAGCAAGAAATGTATACATAAATAAAATAATTATAAGTTGTGATAGGCACTGGATATAGTAGTTCAATGTCTTGTTCCCAGTTTTCATTGATTGTGACGATGTTCAGTATATCAGTTTCTCGAAAGGCAGAGCTGGGACATAAGTCTCAGTTTCTCAGCAATGCGTGTTCTCAGCTATAAAACTGAGAATATTCTCAAGTGTTTAACAAAGACCCTAGGATTCGTTCTGTGACCAAAAGAACCTAGCCTGTAAGTGATGACCCAGCCTCAGATAAATTCTGATGTCCAAAGCTTAGGATATCTGTCAGTGTGGACTGCTGCAACAGCACAAGAAAAAAGTGCATATTAGGGTAGGGGTCACATCGTGGTAAACATTCAGAAATATTGTTTATGCCCCTGACTGTAAAGAGCAAAGAAAAGTCTTCTGGTGTTGGCACCACAGCAAACTAGATTATTGTTTTACTTTTTAATTACCTCAGGTTTTCTCTACTAATTTTTCCCCTAAAGACAATGGCTTGCTATCACCAGAGAGCTCAGTTGATACAGCTTCACACCCATACACTAATTTCATCGGTTTGGTCCTGCATCTAGGCACATACAGAAACATATTGATGTTTCTGACTATCTGTCTGTCTGTTTTCCTTCTTCTTACTCCCTCTGACATTAATAACTAAATAAAAGAAAAATGGAAATGGCTTTTTTTGTTGTTTTTGCAGCTTAAATTGCCTAGAGGAATGAATTATGTTTTTCAAAATCTCATCCCAGAGGAAATAATTGATAAGTTTGTAAAGTACCATATTTACCCATGTATAAGAAGTCTCCCTGTATAGGAAGCACGTTAATTTTGAGGCACAAAATTTAAGAAAATGATAACAAATGCAAAGAAACAGGAAATGCAAGTAAAACACAACAACTACTGCATAAGACGCACTCAGTTTTCCAACCCCACATTTTTACAAATGATGAATTTTATACATATGAAAATATGGATAGAACCTCCAAATGTGTCTGTGAATATTTTTATCTTTTTTTCCTTTTTTTTTTTTTCTTTTTTACATAGACATAGAGAGAGTCAGAGAGCGAGCGTAGATGGGGACAGGCATATAGGAATGGAGAGAATTTTTTATTGTGTGCCAGGTCAAAGATCAATCCTCATTTTTTCGTTGGGACACCTTAGTTCAGAGTTTCCCAACGTGGGGCCCATACCCCACAAGGGGGCAATTCGATAATTAAGGGGGGAAATTTGTAAATGGACTCGACACGACTTTAACTCTTTCACCCCTGGCCTTTTAAATGCAATGCTAGATATCAGTGCCAAATTTAACAAAAAATACAATTCTTAAATAATTGCGGTAAATAATTATTAAGTATAATTTCGTTTGACGGGACCAAAATATCAACTGGGTGATTGGCGTCGTCAAGTAAACTTTGTCCTGGGTTCACTGCGGAGCATGCCGTCTGCCGCAGGGAACCCCGGACATTTTAAAAACTCGCTAAACAATGCAGTTATTCTCACCTAATTGGCCTATCGCAACTTCTGTAGTGTTTTACATCATTCAGTTGGTGTTAATTTGAAATATGTGTCAGTAAAAACTGTTGTAACAGCTCGTTGATTTAATAAATATACATATATATATTGTATAGATATAATTGGTAAGTATTCGATTTTATTTTTATCAATATTAAACTCTTTATTAAGTACTTTTTGCATCGGGGCTAGAAAGTAATAATATTCTATAAATATTATTGGGGCTATAATAGTGCATGCATGACAATTTTAATTTTAGAAGCATAACTTTCTAGAAAATTTTGTCAAGTGGAAAAAATATAGATTCCTTTTGATTTGCGGTGGTAGTGTAGTAAATGTGTGATGAGTCAGTTAAAGCTTTATTTAATATCAAAGGAGTGATGGCATGGCTTTGTGAGGAAACAGAAATCAAATACCCAAATTCAACCAAATCTGCAAGAAAACTATTGCTACTGATTCCATCTTCATTTTTAGCTGAATGTGGATTTAGTGCTGTAAATGATTTACTGGTAAAAAAAAAGAAATAGGCTAGATATAACACAACGTGGAGACTTGAGACTAAAGCTAACCATTTTGGAACCTAATATAAAATTTCTGTGCAGCAAGCATCAAGCGCAAGGATCACACTAAATTAAAATAATAAATTAATATTTAAAAATCTGTATTAAAATTATTTGGAATTTAAATTTCTGTTTTTCACTATATGTTTTTGAAATTTTACTTACTGTGTTTTGTTAACAATTTCATAGTGATTTCTTCCTAGAACTTATCATTTATGTTTATTAAGTGAACAAATCAATTTTTTAATGTTAAAAATTATGTATGTTACATGGGGGGGACATAAAAATTTTAGAAAGGTTAAGGTGGGGCATGGCACAAAAAGGTTGGGAAACACTGCCTTAGTTGTTCATTGACTGCTCTCTCATATGAGCCATGACCAGGGGGCTACAGCTGAATGAGTGACCCCTAGATCGAGCCAGTGACCTTGGACTCAAGGTGTTGAGTTTTGCTATAACAAGATGAGCCCATGCTCAAGCTGGCGACCATGGGATCTCAAATCTGGGTACTGCGCATTTCAGTCAAATGCTCTACCCACTGCGCCACTGCCTTGTCAGTCTGTGAACGTTTATTTTCTTTTACATTCCCTGGATTTTACTTAGTATCCTGGTTCTTAGTATGGGTGAAAAGGCTGTGCATTTTAAGGGCTTTTTCTCCTAAAATGTATTCACCACTACATTTTTCCATAGATTTTCTTATGTAGTCTTTATTTTCATTAATTTTAAAGTATTTTGGAACTTGAATTGTGAGTTTGAGGAGGGGTTATTTAAGAGTGAATTTCTTAACTTAAAAAAGAAAGTGTTTTAGCCCTGGCCGGTTGGCTCAGCGGTAGAGCATCGGCCTAGCGTGCGGAGGACCCGGGTTCGATTCCCGGCCAGGGCACACAGGAGAAGCGCCCATTTGCTTCTCCACCCCTCCGCTGCGCTTTCCTCTCTGTCTCTCTTTTCCCCTCCCACAGCCGAGGCTCCATTGGAGCAAAGATGGCCCGGGCGCTGGGGATGGCTCTGTGGCCTCTGCCTCAGGCGCTAGAGTGGCTCTGGTCGTAACATGGCGACGCCCAGGATGGGCAGAGCATCGCCTCCTGGTGGGCAGAGCGTGGCCCCTGGTGGGCGTGCCAGGTGGATCCCGGTCGGGCGCATGCGGGAGTCTGTCTGACTGTCTCTCCCTGTTTCCAGCTTCAGAAAAATGAAAAAAAAAAAAAGAAAAAGAAAGTGTTTTATAGTTAGTTTTTATGAATGATTACTAGAGTAAGTATAATGACAACAAAAAACATGCTGTATATGATTTCATAGGTTTGAGGTAGTTGAAACTTCCTTGAATGAACATACAGGAATGTCTGTGGTAAATGTTTTCCAAGTGCGCTTATCTGCTGCCACCTCATGTGCACCTTGAGAATAACCGCTCAGAGCAGTTCACCTGGAAAAATACAGCAGTTAGCTGTTGTGCGTTATCTATCAATGTTGAAACCAAGGCTATCTGGAAGATACTTTTATAACTTGTAAATATAAGGGGGTTCTAGTTACTGTTTGCCACCTGTTTCAACATTAACTGTAGTATAAGAAAGAGATGTACTTGATATCATTTCAATCTTCTGAAGTTAGCTGGAACTTGCTCCATAGCACATACAATAATGGTCTCTGTTACATGTGCTTCTCTGCTGCCACCTTGTTCGCATCTTGTGAATCATGCTTCAGTACAGGTCCAAAGGAAAGGTTTGGTGCATAAGTTTGTCTACAACCCTGTATTCCAATTAGCCTGTTCTTTGAAGTTTAGTGTATCCTTAGTGGTTTGTTATCTGGGAATCTATTGTTTCATCTTGTTTTTTTTCTTTCCTTCCAGCCATACTTTCATATAGTCTTTTAAAGTGCCCATCATTTACTAGGCATTGTGCTAAGAACTCATGTCCCTGAACTCAGTCACTTCCCATACTACTATTTTTATATCTGTCTTTGAAACTTCTTTTATTTCTACCTACTTAATGTATTGTAAAATATGATGTGCTTTGATTTGATAAGTATATAGAATTTTAAAAGCTTTTGTATTATAGAAAAGGTATTCTTATTGCAGAAGTGCAAAAAAAATCATAGGCAAAACAAAACAACAAATTTTCATACATAGATATCAACTGGTAAATTTATGTCATTTTCTTTCCATATTCTTTTTGTGCCAATTATATTTCTCTATGTATATGTATAAGATACATTGGGTGTGTGTACCCAATGTGTGCATAGATGTGCATTGCACATGAGCATACCTCTTCATTTCAAAAGTGTTTGTCATTTGTGGATATCTGTGTATGTATGCAAATGACTATTTATTCACTCTTTCAGTAAAAACGTTTTGTATTTTTATTATATGCCAGGCACTGTGCTCGACACTGGTTGCTTATAGTGAATGAGACAGCCTCACTTTCTGTCTTTATGGATATTACACTGTCATGGAGTAGACAGAAAAAAAATATACATAAAAATTATAAGTTGTGACAAACACTGGATTTGGTAGTGCAATACCTTTGTTCCCAGTTGTAATTGATCATGGCAAGGTTAAGTATATCAGTTTCTCAGAAGGCAGAGCTGACTCATAAGTCTTGGTTTTTCAGCAATGCATGTTCTCAGTTATAAAACTGAGAAAATATAGATGATATGAAACAAAGACCTTGGGATTTATTCAGTGAGAAATGAACCTAGTTTTTATGTGGTGACCAATGCTCAGATAAATTCTGATGTCCAAAGCTTAGAAGGCATCTCAGTCTGGACTGCTGCCATGGCACAAGAGAATGTGCATGTTAGGAGATAGGTCCCTTTGTGCTAAACAATGATAAATAGTGTTTATGCCCCTGAATTTCAAGAGCAAAGAAAAGTCTTCTGGTGTTGTCACCACAGCAGACTAGATTATTATTTATTTTTTAATTACCTCTGGTTTTCTCTAGTAATTTTTTTTCATAGGCAATGGCTTTTTCTCAGCAGAGAGCTCAGTAGTTAAAGCATCACACTCACATGCTAATGTCAGAGGTTTGGTGCTGGGACAAGGCACTTACAAAAACAGATTGATGTTTCTGACTATCTGTCTGTCCTTTTCCCCCTTTATCCTCACTCTAACATTAATAAATAAAAGAGGCCCTGGCAGGTTGTCTCAGTGGTAGAGCATCGGCCTGGCATGCAGGGTACCTGGGTTCAATTTCCGACCAGGGCACATAGGAGAAGCGTCCATGTGCTTCTCCACCCCTACGTCCTTCCTCTCTGTCTTTCTCTTCCCTTCCTGGATCCAAGGATCCACTGGAGCAAAGATGGCCCAGGCACTGAGGATGGCTCCTTGGCCTCTGCCCCAGGTGCTGAGGTGGCTCTGGTCATGGCAGAGCAACACCCCAGAAGGGCAGATCATCGCCCCCTGGTCGGCAAAGCATCGCCCCTGGTGGGCGTGCCAGGGTGATCCCGGTTGGGCGCATGCGGTTGTCTGTCTGACTGTCTCTCCCCGTTTCCAGCTTCAGAAAAATACAATAAATAAATAAATAAATAAATAAAAGAAAAAATGACAATGGCTATTTTGTTCTTGTTTTTGCAGCTTAGATTGCATAGAAGAATGAATTATGTTTTGCAAAAACTCACCCCAAGAGAAAATAAATGGTAGTTTGTAAAGTACCATATTTTCCCATGTATAAGAAGCCTCTCTGTATAAGATGCACCTTAATTTTGAAGCACAAAGTTTGAGAAAATGAAAACAAATGCGAATAAACAAGAAATGCAAGTAAAAAATACTACAACCACTGTACAAGATGCACCCAGTTTTCTAACCCCACATTTTAAAAAAAGAGATGAGTCTTATACATGAGGAAATATGATATACACCCTCCAAATGTCTCTGTGAACATTTCTTTTTTAGTTTCTTTTTTTTTTTTTTTTTATTTTATTTTATTTTTTTTATTTTATAATTTTATTTTTTTAATGGGGTGACATCAATAAATCAGGATACATATATTCAAAGATAACAAGTCCAGGTTATCTTGTCGTTCAATTATGTTGCATACCCACCACCCAAAGTCAGATTGTCCTCTGTCACCTTCTATCTTGTTTTCTTTGTGCCCCTCCCACCCCCTATCCCTCTCCCATTCCCCCCTCCCCCCCGTAACCACCACACTCTTATCAATGTCTCTTAGTTTCACTATTATGTCCCACCTACGTATGGAATAATACAGTTCCTGTTTTTTTCTGATTTACTTATTTTGCTTCGTATCATGTTATCAAGATCCCACCATTTTGCTGTAAATGTTCCGATGTCATCATTTCTTATGGCTGAGTAGTATTCCATAGTGTATATGTGCCACATCTTCTTTATCCAGTCATCTATTGATGGGCTTTTTGGTTGTTTCCATGTCCTGGCCACTGTGAACAATGCTGCAATAAACATGGGGCTGCATGTGTCTTTACGTATCAATGTTTCTGAGTTTTGGGGATATATACCCAGTAGAGGGATTGCTGGGTCATAAGGTAGTTCTATTTTCAGTTTTTTGAGGAACCACCATACTTTCTTCCATAATGGTTGTACTACTTTACATTCCCACCAACAGTGTATGAGGGTTCCTTTTTCTCCACAGCCTCTCCAACATTTGCTATTACCTGACTTGCTAATAACAGCTAATCGAACAGGTGTGAGGTGGTATCTCATTGCCGTTTTGATTTGCATTTCTCTAATAGCTAAAGAAGATGAGCATCTTTTCATATATCTGTTGGCCATTTGTATTTCTTCCTGGGAGAAGTGTCTATTCATATCCTCTTCCCATTTTTTTATTGGATTGTTTGTTTTTTGTTGTTGAGTTTTATGAGTTCTTTGTATATTTTGGATATTAGGCCCTTATCTGAGCTGTTGTTTGAAAATATCATTTCCCATTTAGTTGGCTTTCTGTTTATTTTGTTATCAGTTTCCCTTGCTGAGCAAAAACTTCTTAGTCTGATGTAGTCCCATTCATTAATTTTTGCCTTCACTTCTCTTGCCATTGGAGTCAAATTCATAAAATGCTCTTTAAAACCCAGGTCCATGAGTTGAGTACCTATGTCTTCTTCTATGTACTTAATTGTTTCAGGTCTTATGTTTAGATCTTTGATCCATTTTGAGTTAATTTTTGTACAGGGGGAGAGACTGTAGTCCAGTTTCATTCTTTTGCATGTGGCTTTCCAGTTTTCCCAGCACCATTTATTGAAGAGGCTTTCTTTTCTCCATTGTGTGTTGTTGGCCCCTTTATCAAAAATTATTTGACTATATATATGTGGTTTTATTTCTGGACTTTCTATTCTGTTCCATTGGTCTGAGTGTCTATTTTTCTGCCAATACCATGCTGTTTTGATTGTCGTGGCCCTATAATAGAGTTTGAAGTCAGGTATTGTTATGCCCCCAGCTTCATTCTTTTTCTTTAGGATTGCTTTGGCTATTCGGGGTTTTTTATAGTTCCATATAAATCTGATGATTTTTTGCTCTATTTCTTTAAAAAATGTCATTGGAATTTTGATGGGAATTGCATTAAATTTGCATATTGCTTTGGGTAATATAGCCATCTTGATTATATTTATTCTTCCTAGCCAAGAACAAGGTATATTCTTCCATCTCATTATATCTTTTTCGATTTCCCTTAACAATGGTTTATAGTTTTCATTATATAAGTCCTTTACATTCTTTGTTATGTTTATTCCTAAGTATTTTATTTTTTTTGTTGCAATCGTGAAGGGGATTATTCTTTTGAGTTCCTTCTCAGTTGTTTCATTGTTGGCATATAGAAAGGCTATTGACTTCTGTATGTTAATTTTGTATCCTGCGACCTTACTGTATTGGCTTATTGTTTCTAGTAGTCTTTTTGTGGATTCTTTGGGGTTTTCGATGTATAGGATCATATCATCTGCAAAAAGTGATACCTTTACTTCTTCTTTTCCGATATGGATGCCTTTTATTTCTTTGTCTTGTCTGATTGCTCTGGCTAGAACCTCTAGTACCACATTAAATAAGAGTGGAGAGAGTCGACAACCCTGTCTTGTTCCTGATTTAAGGGGGAAAGCCTTCAGTTTAGTGCCATTTAATATGATGTTAGCTGATGGTTTATCATATATGGCCTTTATCATGTTGAGATATTTTCCTTCTATACCCATTTTGTTGAGAGTCTTAAACATAAAATTGTGTTGTATTTTATCGAAAGCCTTTTCTGCATCTATTGATAAGATCATGTGGTTTTTGTTCTTTGTTTTGTTGATATGGTGTATTACATTAACCGTTTTACGTATGTTGAACCATCCTTGAGATTCTGGGATGAATCCCACTTGATCATGATGTATTATTTTTTTAATATGTTGTTGTATTCGATTTGCTAGTATTTTGTTTAGTGTTTTAGCATCTGTATTCATTAGAGATATTGGTCTGTAGTTTTCTTTTTTTGTGCCATCCTTGCCTGTTTTTGGTATGTCTTTCTTTTTTTTACAGAGACAGGGAGAGAGTTAGAGAGAGGGATATATAGGGACAGACAGACAGAAATGGAGAGAGTTTTTATTATGTGCCAGGTCACAGATCAATCATCAGTTTTTTGTTGTGACCCCTTATGTGTTCATTGATTCCTGTCTCATATGTGCCTTGACCAGGGTGCTACAGCTGATCGAGTGACCACTTGCTCGAGCCAGCGACCTTGGGCTCAAGCCGGTGAGCTTTGCTCAATCCACATGAACCCATGCTCAAGCTGACGCCCTTGGGATCTCAAACCTGGGTCCTCCGCATTACATTCAAAAGCTCTAACCACTGCGCCATCACCTGCTCAGGCTGTGAACATTTTTCTTTTAATTTTTCTGGATTTTATTTAGTATCCTCGTTCTTAGTATGGGTGGAAAGGCTGTGTATTTTAAGGTTTTCTTGCCCTATAATATATTCATCACTATATTATTCCAGAGGTTTCCTTATGTAGCTTTTATTACCATTAATTTTAAGGTATTTTGCAACTTGAATTGTGGTTTTGAGGGGGGTTATTTAGGAGGGAATTTTCTGAGCTTCAAAAAAGAAATTTTTATTTAAGTTCTATTACTGTTTACTATATTAAGTGTAATGACAACAAGAAATATGCTTTATATTATTTCTAAGGCAGTTGAAACATGCTTGAAAGAACATACAGGATTATCTGTGGTAAATGTTTACCAAGTGCGCATCCCTGCTGCCACCTTGTGTGCACCTTGGGAGTAATAGCTCAGAGCAATTCACTTGGAAAAATACATCAGTTGGGTGTTGTGCATTATCTATCAATGTTGAATCCAAGGCTATCTAAAAGAAACTTTTATAACTTGTAAATATAAGGAATTTCTAGTTACTGCTTGCTACTTTTTTCAACGTTAATTGTAGTGAAAGCAAGAGATATACTTGTTATCATTTCAATCCTCTGAAGTTGGCTGGAAACTTGCTGCATAGCACATACAATAATGGTCTCTGTTCCATGTACTTCTCTGCTGCCACCTCGTGTTAATGTTGGGAATCACGCCTCAGTACAGGTCCAAAGGAAGAGTTTGGTAAAGAGCATTGTCTATAAACGTGGATTCCAATTTGCTGTTTGTGTCAAGTTTTTGTGTATCCTTAGTGGTTTGTTTTCTGAAAATATCTCGGTTCATCTTGTTTTTCATTTTTCCTTTTAGCCATGCTTTCATAAAGCCTTTGAAAGTGCCCATCCTATACCAGGCACTGTGTGAGGAACTCATGTCCCTGCACTCAATGACATCTCATTGCACTCTTTTAACTTCTGTCTTTTGAACCTCTTTTATATAAATCTACTTTGTGTATTGTAAAGTAGGATGTGCTTTGATTTGACAAGTATGTTGAATATTAACAGCTTTTTTATTATAAAATATGTATTCTTATTGCAGAAGTGCAAGAAAAATGATCTCAAAAACAACAAAAACAAATTTTTCTACAGATATATCTACTGTTAATATTAGGACATTTTCTTTCCATATTCTTTGTGTACCAATTATATTTATCTATGTATATATACTCAGGTATATTGGGTGTGTGTACATGTCTGTGCATAGATGTGCATTACACATGAGCATATCCCTCTGTGTCCACAGTATCTTTCATTTGTGTATATGAGTGTATGTATGCAAATGACTATTTATTTATTCACTCAGAAAGCACTTATTGTATTTCTATTATGTGCCAGGCATAGTGCTCGACACTGGTTGCCCATACTGAATGAGACAGACTCACTTTCTTTCTTTATGAATACTACACTGTCATGAGGTATAGAGAAAGAAAAATATATACATAAATATAATAATCATAAGTTTAACAAGCACTGAATTTGGTAGTGCAATATCTTTGTTTCAGTTATGATTTATGTGGTGAGGTTCAGTATATCAGTTTATCTGAAGGCCAAGCTGAGACATAAGTCTCGGTTTTTCAGCAATGCTTGTTCTCAGGTATAATACTGAGAAAATATAGAAGTTATGAGACAGAGATTCTGGGTGTTGTCCTGTGAGCAAAAAAACCTAGCCTGTATGTGGTGAACAATGCTCAGATAAAGTCTAATGTCCAAAGCTTAGGAGGTCTCTCAGTCGGGACTGCTGCCATGGCACAAGAGAAAGTGCATATTAGGAAAGTGGTCACTTTGTGCTAAACAAATAGAAATAATGATTATGCCCCCGACTGTAAAGAGCAAAGAAAAGTCTTCTGGTGTTATCACCAGAGCAGACTAGATTATTGTTAAATATTTTAATTACCTTAGGTTTTCTTTAGGAATTTTTCCCCCTAAAGACAATGGCTTGCTATCACCAGAGAGATCAGTAGATAGAGCATCACACCCATACACTAATGTCATAGGTTTGGTCCTGGGTCTAGGCACATACAGAAACAGATTGATGTTTCTAACTATCTGTCTGTCTGTTTCCCTCTTCTTCCTTATAATATTAATAACTAAATAAAAGAAAAATGACAATGCCTTTTGTTGTTGTTTTTGCAGCTTAAATTGCTTAGAAGAATGAATTATATTTTTCAAAATCTCACCCCAAAAGGAAATAAGTGGTAAGGTTGTAAAGTACCATATTTCCACATTTACAAGTAGCCTGCCTGTATAAGAATCACCTTAATTTTAGGGCAGAAAATTTAAGAAAATGATAACAAATGCGAAGAAACAGGAAATGCAAGTAAAAATACAACAACCACTGTATAAGACGCACCCAGTTTTCAAACCCCACATTTTTAAAAATGATGAGTTTTATACATAGGAAAATATGGATAGAACTTCTAAATGACTCCGTGAACATTTCATTCTTTCTTTTTTCTTTTTTACAAAGACATAGAGAGAGTCAGCGAGAGTGATAGATAGGGGCAGACAGACAGAAATGGAGCGAATTTTTTATTATGTGCCAGGTCACAGATCTATCATCAGTTTTTTGTTGGACACCTTAGTTGATCATTGACCGCTCTCTCATATGTGCCTTGACCAGGGGGCTATAGCTGACCAAGTGACCCTTTGCTCGAGACAGCGACCTTGGGGTCAAGCTGTTGAGCTTTGCTAAAGCAAGATGAGGGTGCTCATGCTGGCAACCTTGAGATCACAAATATGGGTACTGCGCATTCCAGTCAAATGCTATACCCTCTGCGCCACTGCCTTGTTATCCATGAACATTTTTTTCTTTTACATTCCCTGGATATTTTTAGTATCCTGGTTCTTAATATGGGTGGAAAGGCTGTGTATTTTAAGGTTTTTGCCCCCGAAAATGTATTCATCACTACATTTTTCCATAGATTTTCTCATGTAGTCTTTATTTTCATTAATTTTAAAGTATTTTGTAACTTGAATTGTGAGTTTGAAGGAAGGTTATTTAGGAGTGAATTTATTAACTTAAAAAAGGGTTTTTTAGTTAGTTTCTATGAATGATAACTAGTGTAAGTATAATGACCACAAGAAACATGCTTTATATGATTTCAAAGGCTTGAGGTATTTGAAATTTGTTTGAATGAACATACAGGAATGTTTGTGGTAAATGTTTTCCAAGTGCACTTCTCTGCTGCCACCTCATGTGCACCTTGGAAATAACAGCTCATAGCAGTTCACCTGGAAAAATACAGCAGTTGGGTGTTGTGCGTTATCTAACAATGTTGAATCCAAGGCTATCTAGAAGATACTTTTATAACTTTTAAATATAAGAGAGTTCTAGTTACTGTTTGCTACCTTTTTCAACAGTAACTGTAGTGTAAGCAAGAGATATAATTGATATCATTTCAATCCTCTGAAGTTTGCTGGAACTTGCTGCATAACACATACAATAATGGTCTCTGTTACATGTGCTTCTCTGCTGCCACCTCGTTTGCATCTTGAGAATCCCGCTTCAGTACAGGTCATAAGGAAAGTTTTGGTAGATAAGATTGTCTACAACTGTTGATTCCAATTAGCCGGTTCTGTGAAGTTTTTGTGTATCCTTAGTATTTTGTTTTCTGGGAATCTATCATTTCATCTTGTTTTTCTTCTTTCCTTTGAGCCATGCTTTCATAAAGCCTTTGAAAGTGCCCATCATATACCAGGCACTGTGCTAAAATCTCAGGTCCCTGCACTCAGTCACTTTCCATTCTACTATTTTTATATCTGTCTTTTGAACTTCCTTTATTTAAATTTACTTAATGTATTGTAAAATATGATGTGCTTTGTTTGAAAGTATATTAAATTTTAACAGCTTTTTTATTATAAAAATGGTATGTTTATTGCAGAAGTGCAAAAATATGATAGGAAAAACAAAACAAAAAACTTTTATACATAGATATCAACTGTTAACTTTATGCAATTTTCTTTCCATATTCTTTGTGTACCAATTATATTTCTTTATGTATATGTACTCAGGGACATTGGGTGCGTGTACCCAATGTGTGCATAGATGTGCATTGCACATAAGCATAACTGTCTATTTCAATAGTGTCTCTCATTTTTGGATATCTCTACGTATGCATATGACAATTTAATCACTCTTTCAGTAAAAATTTATTGTATTTTTATTATATTCCAGGCACTGTGGTCGACACTGGTTGCCTATATTGAATGAGACAGACTCACTTTCTATCTTTATGGATATTACACTGTCATGGAATAGACAAAGGAAGGAAAATATACATAAAAAATTATAAGTTGTGACAAACACTGAATTTGGTAGTGCAATACCTTTGATCCCAGTTGTGATTCATCATGGCAAGGTTAATTATATCAGCTTCTCAGAAAGCAGAGCTGAGAAATAAGTCTCGGTTCTTCAGCAATGCATGATCTCTCTATAAAACTGAGAAAATTTACAAGTGATGAAACAAAGACCCTTGGAGGTGTTCTGTGACCAAAAAAACCTAACTTGTAAGTGCTGACCCAGGCTCAATCAAATTCTGTAAACCAAAGCTTAGTAGGTTTCTCAGTCTGGACTGCTTCCATGGCACAAGAAAAAGTACATGTTAGGAAAGGTGTCATTTCATGCTTAACAATCAGAAATACTGTTTATGCCCTGAATGTCAAGAGCATAGAAAAGTCTTCTGATGTTGTCACCACAGCAGACTAGATTATTATTTTATTTGCCTCATGTTTTCTTTAATAATTTTGTTCCCCAATAGACAATGTTTTGCTTAAACCAGAGAGCTCAGCAATTAGAGAATCACACCCATATAGTATTGTCATAGGCTTGGTCCTGGTTCAAGACACATATAGAAAGAGATTGATGTTTCTGACTATCTGTCTGTCTTTTTCCCTCACTTCCTCTCTCTAACATTAATAATTAAATAAAAGAAAAATGACAATGGCTTTTTTTTTTGTTTTTGCAGCTGAAATTGCAAAGAGGAATAAATTATGTTTTTCGAAATCTCACCACAAGAGGAACTAGGTAGTAAGGTTGTAAAGTACCATATTTCCCCATGCATAACATGCCTCCCTTTAGAAGACGGACCTTCATTTTGGGGCACAAAATTTGAGAAAATGATAACAAATGCGAAGAAAAAGGAAATGCAAGTAAAAAATACTACAACCACTGTATAAGATGCTCCCCGTTTTCAAACCCCACATTTTTCAAAAAAGATGAGTCTTAACGATGGGAAATATTTTGTTGTGACACCATAGTTGTTCATTGAATGCTCTCTCATTTTGCCTTGACCAAGAAACTACAGCTGACCGAGTGACCCCTTGCTCGAGCCAGTGAGCCCATTGGGCTAAAGCTGGTGAGCTTTGCTCAAACCAGATAAGCCCACGCTCAAGCTGGCGACTTTGGGATCTCAAACCTGTGTCCTCCGCATTTCAGTCAAATGCTCTATCTATTGTGCAACTGCCTGCTCAGGCTGTGAAAATTTTTTTCTTTTACTTTCTCTGGATTTTGTTTAGTATCCTGTTTTATAGTATGGGTGGAAAGGCTGTGTATTTTAAGGTTTATTTCCTCAAAAACATATTCATCACATTTTTCCATAGGTTTTCTTATGTAGTTTTTATTTCCATTAAGTTTTTTTTATAAATAAATTTTTATTATTATGGGGTGACATCAATAAATCAGGGTATATATATATTCAAAGAATAAATTTCCAGGTTATCTTGTCATTTAGTTCTGTTGCATACCCACCACCCAAAGAGAGATCATCCTTCGTCATCCTCTATTCAGTTTTCTTTGTACCCCTCCCCCTCTCTTTCTTTCCCTACCCCACCCCCATATCCACCACACTCCTGTCCATGTCCCTTAGTCTCGCTTTTATGTCCCACCAATGTATGGAATCCTGCAGTTCTTGTTTTTTTCTGATTCGCTTATTTCACTCCACATAATGTTATCAAGATTCCACCATTCTGCTGTAAGTGATCTGATGTCATCATTTCTTCTAGCTGAATACTATACCATGGTGTATATGTGTACCATCTTCTTTATTCAGTCTTCCATTTTTTTTTTGCAGTGATTAAAAGCCTTTAAGCAAACTCTTGGCCAATACAGCAAGAATCCTTAACGTGTTCACCAAGTCCAAGTTGGCCCAGTCACCATGCCAAATCCCTGAAAAATGGAACCCAACCACATTTCAGTCTGTTAGGAGCTTTCACAGGGAGGAGGAGTCCAGGAAATGTCTACACAGAAAAAGTTTGCATGACACTGGAATTGTTTTCAACATTCCATAATTTGCAGCTCATGTCCAAGTCCCAATGACCACTGCTTCTAGCTGGTAATGATTCAGGTAGACTGGAAAAGCCATTTGCAGCATGCATGGATATGGAGCTTCTTTTTTCCTCTGCCTGAAGAGATAAGACCAGGTTGCTTTTCCCTGGAGCTCTGTGACTGTGGCATGGTAAAGAGAACCTTGAGATACACTAAGCTGGGTGGCAAAGGTAGATTCATAATAGAAGTTGGCAAAGGGGGAAAGAGAGCTCTAAATTAGGAGTAGGTCCCAGCCTGAAATATGAGTGGGGCATTGAGGTTGGAGGGATAAAGGAAACACTATATATTAAGCAAAGCAGCAGAAAATAGGACTATCAACACCCACAATAGAAATCTTTGAGGGAAGAATAAAAAACCTGACTATTCAGGCAAAATAGTCACATAGTTAAGTGGCCCTTGTGCAAATGAGATCAGTTTACCTGCTTCTTGGAAGAGATACCCTAGGCTCATCCACAGTGTTGTAGATGGGGCCAACGGCCCTGGGCACCTTCAGCCTTCAGTGGCTAACCCCAGCTTTCTGGACAAGGTTAGGTCATAGGTGGCTGGAGCAGGGCTGGAAGAGACTGAACCCTCCCTTAGAGGAGTGAGGGGGAAGCCTAACTTCCAGTGTCCCTGTTTCCTCACAGCAGAGGCATGTAAGTCTGACAGGCTTTAGCTCAATGACCTTCCTTTCCTCTATTGAAGCAGGACCCAGATGGCATCCTATGAGACCTCTTTGGGGTGTTGGAGCCTTTAAGGGTGTATCCTAAAAGCTGGTAGTTCCCCTGATCTCTATTGGGCATTTTCTGCCTCTAGGTATCTTAAAAGCCATGCTCAGAAGATCTCGCTGAGGGGTTTGAGGATCCCCATCTGCCTATATAAATCTTTTCCATATATCTGGAGCTATTTGGAAAAAGACAAAACAGTGTTATTATCTGGATCCAATAAAGAAAGTAGTAGTTTGCAGGTGAAAAGTTTGGTGTCTCCTGTTCATCATAATTCAAAAGAAATGTAAAATTTTTAAAATTTTTTTAAGTAAAAAGCATGATATGGTAGACCCGTAGGAGTTCCAGAATATGACTACCCCCTTTTAAATTTTTTTAAATTGACCTTAAAATGTTTGCTGAGTACACTTTATTAATACCTTAACTTTAAAGATTGTAAGCATGACAAAATACAGTAAATGCTTTTGCTCCATATGCAGTAGCATTTTAAGTTTAGCCAGTTTAGAAAATTTAATAATAGAACAATGCATACAGACCATGAGCTATAACATACTTAGCAGCCTCTCCTGTTCTGACAGAGGTTACTATAGATCCGGAATATGTATCCACTGTAATGTGGACATACGACTGTTTGCTAAATGAAGGTATATGAGTAACATCCATCTGCCAAAGTTGTCCTGGTAGGGGTCCTTGAGGGTTAACTCCAAATGAAGGGGCAGTATAGGAACCCTTGGAAAGGATTTCTCAATCTGCCGTGCTGCTTCCCGAGAAAGTTTTAACTGTTTACACCGGGCTCCAGCGTTCTAGTGATGAATAGTATGAGACTGACTTGCTCGGTCTGTCATGGTTGCTCCATATAATTTCCTTTTGGGTAGCTTGATCAACAAGGGCATTCCTAGGACCTGGCAGGTTGGCTCAGTGGTAGAGCATTGGCCTGGTGTGCAGGATTCCCAGGTTCTATTCCTGGCCAGAGCACACAAGAGAAGAGCCCATCTACATCTCTACCCCTCCCCCTCTCCTTCCTCTCTGTCTCTTTCTTCCCCTCCCACAGCCAAGGCTCCACCGGAGTGAAGCCACCCCGGACACTAAGGATGGCCCCATGGCCTCTGCCTCAGTTGCTAGAATGGCTTTGGTTGTAACAGAGCAACACCCCAGATTGGCAGAGCATTCCCCCCTGGTAGGCATGCCAGGTGGATCCCAGTCAGGCACATGCGGGAGTCTGTCTGACTGCCTCCCCATTTCCATCTTCAGAAAAATACAAAAAATAAATAAATAAAATAAAAAATACAACAATAAAAAAAAGAAAAGAGAAAAAAAGGGCATTCCCTTGTGTTAAAGTTCCAGGGAGCATGGAGTGAGCTTGAGTATGTCCTGTGAAACATGGAGCTCTGTGTTGACATATAAGACATTGAAGAAGGAGGAACTGCTTAAATAGTTCATCAGCATTTGTCCATAAGACAGCAGTCTTTATAGTGGACACACCATAAGTAAATATTTGCTGTCTGTCTATAGATTAAAGGGGGAATATGGCAAATGCTGAAAAGCCATGATCTTTGTGCCCCTCCCCTCCACACCCGCCTCTCTCTCCTACCCCCACCCTGTAACCCCAACACTGTTGTCCATGTCTCTGAGTCTCATCTTTATGTCCCACCGATGTATGGAATCATATACTTCTTAGTTTTTTCTGATTTACTTCTTTCACTCAGTATAATGTTATCAAGGCCCATCCATGGTGTTGTAAAAGATCCTATGTCATCATTTCTTATGGCTGAGTAATATTTCATAGTATATATATACCAAAGCTTTTTAATCCACTCGTCCTTTAATGGACACTTGGGCTGTTTCCAGATCTTTGCTATTTGGAACAATGCTGCCATAAACATGGGAGTGCATTTCTTCTTTTCAAACAGTGCTATGGAGTTCTTGGGGTATATTCCTAACAGTGGTATAGCTGGGTCAAAAGGAAGATCGATTTTTAATTCCTTGAGGAATTTCCATACTGTTTTCCACAGTGGCTGCACAAGTCTGCATTCCCACCAGCAGTGCAGGAGGGTTCCCTTTTGACCACATCCTCGCCAGCACTTATTCTGTGTTGTTTTATTAATGTGAGGTGATATCTCATTGTGGCTTTAGTTTACATTTCTCTAATCATTAGTGATGTTGAACATTTTTTCATGTGCCTATTGGCCATCTGTATGTCCTCTTTGGAGAAGTGTCTATTCATTTCTTTTGCCCATTTTTGGATTGGATTGTTTGTCTTCCTGGTATTAAGTTTTACAAGTTCTTTATAAATTTTTGTTATTAACCCCTTATCAGATGCAATGTCAAATATATTCTCCCATTGTGTAGTTTGTCTTTTTATTCTGTTCTTATTGTCTTTAACTGTGCAGAAGCTTTTTAGTTTGATAAAGTCCCATTTGTTTATCCTGTCTTTTATTTCACTTGCCTGTGGAGACAAATCATCAAATATATTGCTGCGAGAGATATCAGAGAGATACTGCCTATGTTTTCTTCTAAGATGCTTATGGTTTCACAGCTTACATTTAAGTCTTTTATGCATTTTGAGTTTATTTTTGTGAGTGGTGTAAGTTGGTGGTCTAGTTTCATTTTTTTGCAGGTAGCTGTCCAATTTTCCCAACACCATTTGTTGAAGAGGCTATCTTTACTCCATTGTATTTCCTTACCTCCTTCATCAAATATCAGTTGTCCATAGAGCTGTAGGTTTATTTCTGGGTTCTCTCTTCTGTTTCACTGATCTATGTACCTGTTCTTATGCCAGAACCATGCTGTTTTGAGTAAAATGGCCTCATAATATAACTTGATATCCTTAAGTGTGATCCCTCCCGCTTTATTCTTCCTTTTCAAGGTTGCTGAGGCTATTCGTGTTCTCTTTTGGTTCCATGTAAATTTTTGGAATATGTGTTCTATATTCTTGAAGTAAGTCATTGGTATTTTAATCGGTATTGCATTGAATTTATAAATTGCCTTGGGTAATATAGACATTTTAATGATGTTTATTCTTCCTAACCATGAGCAAGGTATATGCCTCCACTTATTCATATCTTCCCTGATTTCTTTTATCAATGTTTTATAACTTTCCAAGTACAAGTCTTTAATCTCTTTGGTTAGATTTATTCCTAGGTACTTTATTTTTTTGGTTGCAATGGTAAAGGTGATTGATTCCTTGATTTCTCTTTCTGACAGTTCATTATTAGTGTATAAAAATGCCTCTGATTTCTGAGTATCAATTTTATATCCTGCCATGTTGCCAAATTCATTTATCAGGTCTAGTAGTTTTTTGACTGAGACTTTAGGGTTTTCTATATACAATATCATATCATCTGCAGATAATGATAGTTTTCCTTCTTCTTTTCCAATTTGGATGCCTTTTATTTCTTTTTCTTGTCTGATTGCTATGGCTAGGACTTCCAGAACTATGTTGAACAAGAGTGGTGTAAGGAGGCACCTCTGCCTTGTTCCTGATCTTAAGGGGATTGCTTTTAATTTTTTCCCATTGAGTATGATGTTGGCTGTGGGTTTGTCATAGATGGCCTTTATCATGTTGAAGGAATATTCCCTGTATTCCCACTTTGCTGAGAGTTTTGATCATGAATGGGTGCTGAATTTTATCAAATGCTTTTTCTGCATCTATTGAAACTCTCATGTGGTTTTTTCCTTTCATTTGTTTATGTGATGAATCACTTTCATTAATTTTCAAATATTGTACCATCTTTGCCTCCCAAGAATAAATCCCACTTGATCATAGTTTATAATTTTTTTCATATATTCCTGGATCCGGTTTGCTAATATTTTGTTGAGGATTTTTGCATGTAAGTTCATCAGGGATATAGGCCTATAATTTTCTATCTTTGTGTTGTCTTTGCCTGGTTTTGGAATCAGAATTATGCTCGCCTCATAAAAGGCGTTTGGAAGTCTTCATTCCTCTTGAATTTTTTGAAATAGCTTGAGAAGGATAGGAGTTAGTTCTTCTTTGAATATTTGGTAGAATTCACTTGTGAAGCCATCAGGCCCAGCACTTTTCTTTTTTGGAAGTTTTTGATAGCTGTTTCAATCTCATTTTTTTGTAATTGTTCTGTTTAGATTTTCTGATTCTTCCAGATTGATTTTTAGATTATATAATTCAAGGAATTTGTCCATTTCATCTAGGTTGTTTAGTTTTTTGGTGTACAGTTCTTCATTGTATTTTCTTACATTATTTTGTATTTCTGTTGTGTCAGTTGTTATTTCTCCACTCTCTTTCTAATTTTATTTATTTAAGTCCTCTCTCTTTTTTTCTTGGTGAGTCTCGTTAAAGGTTCATCAATCTTTTTTACCTTTTCAAAGAACCAGCTCCTGGAGTCATTGATCCTCTGTATTGTTTCTTTAGCCTCTATGTCATTTATTTCTGCTCTGATCTTTATTATTTTCTTCTTTCTACTAGCTCTAGACTTTATTTGCTGTTCTTTTTCTAGTTCTTTTAGATGCAGAGTTAAGTTGTTTATTTGAGCTTTTTCTAGCTTCTTGAGGTATGCCTCTAATGCTATAAACTTCCCTCTCAGGACTGTTTTTGTTGTGTCCCATAAATTTTGAGTTGATTTATGCCCATTATCATTTGTTTCTAGGAATTTTTAAATGTCTTCTTTGATCTCAATGTTAACCCATTCATTATTTAATAACATGCCATTTAGTTTCCAAGGGTTTAAATGTTTTTCAATTTTTCTATTGAGGTTGATTTCTAGTTTAATTCCATTGTGATCAGAGAAAGTGCTCAATATGATTTCAATATTCTTAAATTTGTTGAGACCACTTTTGTGCCATAACATGTGGTCTATTCTAGAGAATGTACCATGAGCGCTTCAAAAGATTGTATATTCTGCTGTTTTAGGGTGAAAGGTTCTGAAGATATCTATTCAATCATTTGATCTAATATGTCCTTTAAGTCTGCTGTTTCTTTGTTAATTTTCTTTCTTGAGGATCTATCTAATGATGTTAATGGGGTATTGAAATCCCCTACTATTATAGTATTGCTGTTGATCTCGTCCTTTAAGTCCATCAAAGTCTGCTTTATATATTTAGGTGCTCGTATATTAGGTGCGTAGATACTTATCATGGGTATATCTTCCTTTTGGATTGCTCTATTTATCATAATGTAGTGACCTTCTTTATCTCTAACTATGGTCTTTGTTTTAAAGTCCATTTTGTCTAATATAAGTATTGCTACTCTGCTTTTTTTCATTTCCATTTGTAGGAAATATTTTTTCCATCCTTTTATCTTCAGTCTGTGTGCATCTTTTGATTTAAGGTGTGTCTCTTGTAGACAGCATATGTATGGGTCCTGTTTTTTTATCCACACAGCTACTCTATGTTTCTTGATCGGATCATTTAATCCATTAACATTTAAGGTTATTACTGATATGTAATTGTTTATTGCCATTTTTTCTTTATAACTGTATTTCTCTTTTGCTATATATTTTTTTTCTTTGATCTGTTTACAACAGGTCACTTAGCATTTCTTGCAGCCTTGGTTTGGTTGCTGTGAATTCCTTGAGTTTTTTTTTCTTTTTGTCTGTAAAGCTTTTTATTTCTCCTTCAATTTTAAATGATAGCCTTGCTGGATAAAGTAGTCTTGGTTGTAGGTTCTTGTTCTGCATTACTTTGAATATTTCTTGCCATTCCCTTCTGGGCTCAAGTGTTTCTATTGAGAAGTCAGAAGTCATCCTCATGCGAGCTCCTTTGTAGGTGATAGTCTTTTTTTCCTCTAGCAGCTTTTAATATTTTCTCTTTATCATTTAGCTTTAGTATTTTAATTATCATGTGTCTTGGTGTTGGTTTCTTTGATTTTCTCTTTAATGGAGTTCTCTGTGCTTTCTGAACATGTGAAATGTTTTCCTGCCTTAATTGGGGGAAGTTTTCCACTATAATATGTTTGAACAAAATCTCTATCCCTTGTTCTTCAGGAACCCCTATGATGCGGATGTTATTTCTCTTCTTGTTGTCACAGAGCTCTCTTAGAGTTTCCTCAGACTTTTTGAGTTTCTTTTCTTTTTTCTGCTCTGCTTCCGTGCCTTTATTTATCGTGTCCTCTAACTCACTGATTTGATTCTCTGTTTCATCCATCCTGCTTTTAATTCCTTCCATTGTATTCTTTATTTCAGATATTATATTTGTCATTTATGACTGATTTTTTTTTATTATTTCAATGTCCTTTTTTAAATTTTTATCTCTTTATTTAAGTTTTCGTAATGGCCATCTATGGTTGTTCTAATATCTTTGAGCATCCTAACAATCGTTATTTTATACTCTGCATCTGGTAATTTGGTTATATCTGATTCACTTAGGTCTTTTTGGAGGGTTTCTCTTGTTTTATTTGTGTTGTATTTCTCTGCCTCCGCATTTTCTCTTCACAGAAGTGGCTGTGATTATGCGCTTGGGTGCACAAGCGTTGGTGGCATTGGCCTTTGCCCCGCCCCCATATGTGACATTATGCTCGGTCCTGGGAGCACTGACAAGCACCTTTGTTCAGCTGTGGGTCTCCACCTCTTTCCGGGCTTTTGCCCTGCCCTTGCAGGAGGAGCCCACTTGAGGTACGGCTGCTAGCCTTGGCTCTACCACCGGGCAGGACTGCGTGCCCAAGCTCAGCTCAGTAGCAAAACTCTGCCTTGTCTGGGCTTTTGGCTCCACTCCCATGGGAGGAGCCACTACCAAGTCAGACCACAAGCCTGGGTTGCATGGGCAGGGCAAGGCTGTGCTCCTGTGCCCTTGCTTAGGGGCTGGTTTCCACCTTTTCCAGGGTTCAATCCCTTCTTTCGCTGGCTGGATTACAGGCTGCCAACAGCTGAGCTTGACCATTTTTGCATGCACCCTTCTCCCCAGTGTGCATAGATGTGCATTGCACATGGGCATACCTCTCTGTTTCAATAGTGTCTGTCATTTGTGGATATCTCTGTATGCATGCAAATTACTATTTATTCCTTTATTCATTAAACACTTATTTTATTTCTATTATAGTGAAAGAGACAGACTGTCTTTATGAATAATACACTGTCATGGAGTAGACAGAGGAAGAAAAAATATACATAAATAAATAATTAGAAGTTGTGACAAACACTGGATACGGTACTGCAGTGTCTTGTTCCCAGTTTTCATTGATCATGGCGATATTCAGTATATAAGTTTCTCAAAAGGCAGAGATGACATATAAGTCCAGTTCTTCATCAATGCGGGTTCTCAGCTATAAAACTGAGAAAATTATCACGTGCTGAAACAAAGACCCTGGGAGGTGTTCTGTGACAAAAAGAACTTAGGTTGTAAGTGGTGACCCAGGCTCAGATAAATTCCGATGTCCAAAGCTTAGGAGGTCTCTCAGTCTGAACTGTTGCAACAGCACACAAAAAAAGAGCATGCTAGGAAAGGAGTCACATCATAGTAAACGATCAGAAATATTTTTTATGCCCCTGATTGTCAAGAGCAAAGAAAAGTCTTCTGGTGTTGTCACCACAGCAGACTAGATTATTGTTTTACTTTTTAATAACCTCAGGTTTTCTCTAGTAATTTTTCCCCCTAAAGACAATGGCTTGCTATCACCAGAAAGCTCAGTAGATAGAGCATCACACACATACACTAATGTCATAGGTTTGGTCCTGGATCTAGGCACATACAGAAACACATTGATGTTTCTGACTATCTGTCTGTCTGTTTCTCCCCCCTCTTCCTCCCTCTAAAATTAAGAACTAAATAAAATAAAAATGACAATGGCTTTTTTTTGTTTTTGCAGCTTAAATTGCTTAGAAGAATGAGTTATATTTTTCAAAATCTACTCCAAGAGGAAATAAGTGGTAAGTTTGTAAAGAACCATATTTCCTTATGTATAAGTAGCCACCCTGTATAAGAAGCACATTAATTTTGGGGCACAAAATTTGAGAAAATGATAACAAATGCGAAGAAACAGGAAACGTAAGTAAAAATACAACAACCACTGTATAAGACACAACCAGGTTTCAAACACCACATTTTTTTAAATTTTTAAAAAAATTTTTATTTATTCATTTTAGAGAGGAGAGGGAGAGACAGCGAGAGAAAGAGATAGAGAGAGAGAGAGAGGAGAGACAGAGAGAGAAAAAGGAGAGGAGCTGTAAGCCTCAACTCCCATATGTGCCTTGACCAGGCAAGCCCATGGTTTTGAACCGGCGACCTCAGCATTTTCAGGTCAACGCTTTATCCACTGCACCACTACAGGTCAGGCCCAAACCACACATTTTAAAAAATGATGAATATTATACTTAGTAAAATATGGATAGAACCTTCAAATGTCTCTGTGAACATTTCTTTCATTCTATTTTCTGTCTTTTTTACAGAGACATAGAAAGAGTCAGAGAGAGGGATAGATAGGGATAGACAGACAGGAATGAGAGAATTTTTTATTATGTGCCAGGTCACAAATCAATCATCAGTTTTTTGTTGGGACACTTAGTTGTTCATTGACTGCTCTTTCATATGTGCCTTGAACAGGGGGCTACAGCTGACCGAGAGACCCCTTGCTCGATGCAGCGACCTTGGGTGCAGCTGTTGAGCTTTGCTAAAACAAGATGAGCCCATGCTCAAGTTGGCGAACTTCTATTACTGTTTACTATATTAAGTGTAATGACACCAAGAAACGTGCTTTATATCATTTCTAAGGTTAGAGGTACTTGAAAGTCTCTTGAATGAACATACAGGATTATCTGCGGTAAATGTTTTCCAAGTGCGCTTTTCTGCTTCCACCTCGTGTGCACCTTGTGAATAACAGCTCAGAGCAGGTTACCTTGAAAAATACAGCAGTTGGGTGTTGTGCATTATCCATCAATGTTGAATCCAAGGCTATTTAAAAGAAACTTTTATAATTTGTAAATATTAGAAATTTCTACTTACTGCTTGCTATTTCTTTCAACCTTTCACTATATAGAAAGCAAGAGATATTTTAGTATCATTTCAATCCTCTGAAGTTTTCTCATACTTACTCCATAGCACATACAATAATGGTCTCTGTTACATCTGTTTCTCTGCTGCCACCTCGTGTGCATCTTGGGAATCACGCCTCATTATAGGTCCAAAGGAAAAGTTTGGTAGAGACCATTCTCTATAAAAGTTTATTCCAATTTGCAGTTTCTGTAAAGTTTTTGTGTACTCTTAGTGGTTTGTTTTCTGAAAATCTCTCAGTTCATTTTTTTTTCTTCTTTTCTTCCAGCCATGCTATCATAAAGCCTTTGAAAGTGCCCATCATATACCAGGCACTGTGCTAGGAACTCATGTCCCTGCACTCAATGACTTCCCATTCTACTCTTTTAAATTCTGTCTTTTTAATTTCTTTTATATAAAACTACTTCGTGTATTGTAAAATAGGTTTTGCTTTTGTTTGACAAGTATGTTGAATTTTAACAGCATTTTTAGTATAAAAAAGTATTCTTATTGCAGAAGTGCAAGAAAAATGATCTCAAAAACAACAACAACAGATTTTCATACAGACATATCTACTGTTAATATTAGGACATTTTCTTTCCATATTCTTTGTGTACCTATTATATTTCTCTATGTATATATACTCAGGTTCATTGGGTGTGTGTACATATGTTTGCACAGATGTGCATAGCACATGAGCATATCTCTCTGGGCCCACAGTGTCCATCATTTGTGGATATCTGTGTACATATGCAAATGACTATTTATTCATTCATTCAGGAAACATTTATTTCTATTATGTGCCAGGCACTGTGCTCGACACTGGCTGCCTATAGTGAATGAAATAGACTTACTTTCTGTCTGTTTGAATACTACAATGTCCTGGGGTAGACAGAGAAAAATATATACATAAATAAAATAATTGTAAGTTGTAACAAGCACTGAATTTGGTAGTGCAATATCTTTGGTGTCAGTTATGAGTTGTTGTGGCGGGGTTCAGTATATCAGTTTCTCAGAAGGCAGAGCTGACACATAAGTCTCACTTTTTCAGCAATGCGTTTTCTCAGGCATAAAACTGAAAAAATATAGAAGTTATGAAACAAAGACCCTGGGAGGTGTTTTGTAAGCAAAAGAACCTAGCTTGTATGTTGTGACCAATGCTCAGATAAATTCTGATGTCCAAAGCTTAGGAGGTCTCACAGTCAAGACTGTTGCCACAGCACAAGAGAAAGTGCATGTTTGGAAAGGGGTCACTTTGTGATAAATAATTTGAAATAGTGTTTATGCCCCTGAATTTCAAGAGCAAGGAGGCCCTGGATGGTTGGATTAGCGGTAGAGCATTGGCCTGGCATGAGGGGGACCCGGGTTTGATTCCTGGCCAGGGCACATAGAAGAAGTGCCCATTTGCTTCTCCCCCCCTCCCCTCTTTCCTCTCTGTCTCTCTCTTCCCCTCCCGCAGCCAAGGCTCCATCGGAGCAAAGATGCCCGGAGCGCTGGGGATGGCTCCTTGACCTCTGCTTTAGGTGCTAAAGTGGCTCTGGTCGTGGAAGAGAGACACCTAGGATGGGCAGAGCATCGCCTCGTGGTGGGCAGAGCATAGCCCCTGGTTGGCGTGCCAGGTGGATCCCAGTCGGGTGTATGCAGGAGTCTGTCTGACTGTCTCTACCCGTTTTTAGCTTCAGAAAAAAAAAGAAACAAATGAAAAGAGCCAGGAAAAGTATTCTGGTGTTGTCACCACAGTAGACTAGATTATCATTTTATTTTTAATTACCTCTGGTTTTCTCTAGGAAATTTTTCCCCAAAAGACAATGGCTTGCTCTCACGAGAGAGCTCAGTAGTTAAAGTATCACACCCATACGCTAATGTCATAGGTTTGCTCCTGGGAAAAGGCACATACTGAAACGAATTGATGTTTCTAACTATCTGTCTGTCTTTTCCCCCCTTTATCCTGCCTTTAACATTAATAAATAAATAATAGAAAAAATGACAATGGCTTTTTTGTTGTTGTTTTTGCAGCTTAAATTGCATAGAAGAATGAATTATATTTTTCAAAATCTCACCCCAAGAGGAAATAAATGGTAAGCTTGTAAAGTACGATATTTTCCCCATGTATAAGAAACCTCCCTGTATAAGACGCACCTTAATTTTGTGGCACAAAGTTTGACAAAATGATAAGAAATGCAAATCAACGGGAAATGTAAGTAAAAAATATTACAAAAACTGTATAAGAAGTCCCTAGTTTTCTAACCCCACATTTTTTCAAAAAAGATGAGTCTTACACATGGGGAAATATGGTATACACCCTCCAAATATCTCTGTGAACATTTCTTTTTTCTTTTTTTTTACAGAGACAGAAAGAGAGACAGAGAGTGGGATAGATAGGGACAGACAGACAGAAATGGAGAGATTTTTTTATTATTTGCCAGGTCACAGATCAATCATCAGTTTTTCATTGTGAGAAATATGGCCCACATCTCAGACCTCCACTCCTGGCTGCATCAAGTCCCAGGCTACTCCAATTACGGTTCCTTAATCTCTAGCAAAGGAAGTGTTGTGGTATCCCAGAATTACAGAATGAGAATCTGTATTTTAGCAAAATCCCAAGTTATTTATATGCACTAAATGTTGACAAATTTCTATTTTTAATTATTTATATCTGATAACATGGATATGTAGAAATTCTACCAGTTACAAAATTTAACTCCTCATATTGGAAAGCCAAAATCCACTAAATGCTTTTTTTTCAGCTGTTTTAACTCATCTGTGACTTTTTAAGTTATTAATGACAAGCAGGCCACATAGTTTTGATCTCCCATAATCTTAAACTTCTCCTGCCACTAGTAAAATTTTTAAATGATGTAGAAATTCTGATTCCAAAAAGGGACAATATTCAGGGTACTGATACATGGGAGTAATAGGAAATATGATGTGCAATGTAATATATTTTATACACTAAGCTAGGCCAAAGTTTATCAGAGGTAACCAAAATTTTGTGAAATGAGGGAGTCTGGGGAGACCCATGACAACACAATGTATCTTTACAAGCACACACCCCAGAAACCTCAATACAAAATTGGAGGTCTAGAAGACAATTGAGTAAGGTGTCAACCGATGGGCTGAATACCTCAGCACTCTTTGCAGGCTCTATGACTAAGTGAACTGCTTCATACCTATGCTTTTATTTTTAAATTAGAATAGCAATGTTATTATATGAGAGTTAAATGAGATGCTACATGTTAAGCCCTTAGCATAGTGCCTGGCACAAAATATAGGCTTTACATAAGGCAAAATCCATGGCAGAAACATGTGTTCTCTGTAGACCTCAGTTTCCTCATTCATTCTATAAATTTTACTAAGAACCTACTTTCTGCTAAGCTCCATGCTAGGCACTGGGGATCCAGTGATAGTTAAAACTCAGTCCCTTTTGCTTAAAAGCAACAAGTCAGGTGGAGAAGCCAAATAATGCCTAGGTGCTACAACAGAAGTAAAATGTCTAGAGCAGCACAGTGATATGAGGAACTCTGGAGACTCCAGATGATAAAAGGCTAATACCACCTCTTCTTAATTTATTTGATTATTATTTTTTCCCAATGTTGGAAGAAGTATGGCAGTCAGACTCAACACATGCACCCGACCATGATCCACCCTACATGCCCACAGGGGGCAATGCTCTACTTATCAGGGCATTGTTGTGTTGCAACTGGAGTCATTCTAGTGTCTGAGGCAGAGGCCATGGAACCCTCCTCAGTGCCCAGGGCTAACTTTGCTCCAATGGAGCTTTGGCTGCAGGAGGATAAGAGAGAGATACAGAAGAAAAAGAAGGGGAAGTTTGAAGAAGCAGATGGGTGCCTCTTCTGTGTGTCCTAGCCAGGAATTAAACCCAGGACTTCCACACACAGGGCCAATGCTCTATTGCTGAGCCAACCAGCCAAGGCCACCTCCTGTTTGTAATTTAAAGTGAAAACAGTAATTGTAAAATAGTAAGAGACAGAGATGAAAATAGCATCTTCCTGAATTTTCTGATGACAATATTCAAGATAATTGAGGCTGTTTCTCCTATTTTTGTGTTTTAGCTTAATGATTCCATAAAAGTTCGTTCACACGTCCAAGTAAAAAAAACTCGGGTCTACATGAGCTCATTGGCATCCACTCTTGATTTAGTGTGTCCAAGGTTTGAAAGGAAGACACAGATATAAAGAGAATACAAGAAAGACATCTGTGAATCAGAAAAACAGAAGATTGTATAGGCAGATCTCATTCTATTGTGTATAGCTTCATTGTGCTTGATAGATGTTCCCCTATTTTTTACTTTCTTTTAAAAGTCAAGACAAAAACCCTCCACTAGTAAATTTTGATTACAGCTCACTCTATTGCATGGTTCATCTGGAACCAAACCAGCAAACTATCCAAGGTTTTCCTCTGATTATTTCTAAGTTCTTGTGCTATATAACCTTACACTTGTTCATTCATTCAATGTAACCACATCACATCATTTGGAAAGATCAGAAAGTTTTCTCTCTTTCTTAGTCATAAGGGAGATCTCAACCCCCAAATAATTCACCTATCACCATCACAACTCACTTTTATGTGCACTCAGCCCCCGCTAGGGCCTGAAGTCCAATCGCAACAGCCACAAAAGCTTGGAAACATTTGCAGGAGCATTTCCCTCCTACTTGATGAACTCCTATATATCATTCAAAGCCCACATTTAGGTTTTGCCTTTCTGAAATCTTCCCTGTGCCCATAGGAGGGCTGTACCCCATCAAAATGCCTTCTTTAGATATTCTTATATTCTGTGAATGCTCACCATTTAAGCTGTCAGTTCCCTTAAGATTCAGTGGGTTTTGAATCTCCAGCACTCAGCACGGGGTCTTGCACAGGGTAGGCTGAATGGCAGCATTTTCACAGACTACAAAAAGCAAGCCTCCTCCAGATAGACTGAGGAGCTCACGAACAACCAGGTCTCCCTGGTTGTGTGGACCCAGAGCTGGGTTTATGGTTCTTTGCATTCAGCGCCCCTGGAACCTGCACCAACTCGATGGGGAAAGTGGAGAGCGGAGGCTGTTTTCTTAAAGGTGTGGGAAAAATGGCATAAACCCAGATTCCACCAACATGGACTCAGGGGAACTCTGGGAAAAGAAAGCCTGGAGGCGTGTGGAAAAACCAGCAGTACCCAACAGAGAAGCAGTGCACGCTGCGTAAACACGCAAACACACACGCACACACGCACTCACAGAAACGCACACTGGAGGCGGCGAAAAGACAGGCAGCAACAAACCCTCCCCAAGCCCAAGACCATAGGAAGGCTCAACAGGAAAAACTGCCCATCTCCACAGTCACATAACAGCTGAAGCGATAGGTCCTTTCCGCCCTTTAGATTCCTCTTCGGCCGCCAGCACTGGCAGAGCAGAGAAGCACCCACAGAGCCCAGGCGGGGGCTTCTGTAGCCACCATGATGGCTACTGGGCCTTCGACGGTGCTGGGTGGGCACAGGGCTGGGGCACAAAAAGGCTCAGGGCGGGGCAGAGCGAATGACGCAAGGCGGGGCAGACAGGGCGGAGGTGAAGGAGCAGGGCGAAAGGCACAAGGATGATACAGGGTGGGGCAGACACTGAGGGGTGATTATGGTGCTGGGAGAGATAGTGAGGTGCGGGGAGCAGAAAGGATGGTGTGGGGTGGGATCAGGGCAGGACAGGGCGGTCAGGCTCAGGGACACAAGGTGAAGGAGAGGGGATAGGAATTGGAGTGGGAGCCCAGGGTTTCTTACACCAGACTTTCTGTAATGTGCAGCGGGGCTTGGGGAGGAGCAAGAACAGGGGGGGCGGGGAGGTCGAGGGGCAGGGGCAGTGCAGAGCTGAGCAAATCTGCTCCTCATGTTAGAAAGAAGTGTACAGAAAAAAAGCCTGATTGTGTCCTTCTTGTGAAAGAAAATTTTATTCATGTCTCATGGTCGTTGTGATGGAAGAAACAGCATTTGTCACCTCAGTGATATTTGAGTTTATAAAGAGGGAATCCTTTATTGGGAAAGAGATATTATTTTTAAAAAAAAACACAAAAAAAGGCCTGATCTGTGGTGGTGCAGTGGATAAAGGGTCGACGTGAAAATACTGAGGTCGCCGGTTCAAAGCTCTTCACCTGTCTGGTCAAGGCATATATGAGAGTTGATGCTTCCTGCTCCTCTTTCCTCTCTCTCTCTCTCTCTCTCTCTCTCTCTTTCTCTCTCTCTCTCTCTATCTCTTTCTATCTCTCTCTATCTCCCTCTCACCCTCCATTCTGTTTAAATAAAAAAAACCGGAAAAGCAAAAATAAAAAAACACAAAAAAGTACGTGTCATGAATTTGGATGCAAAGTGTCTGCAGTCACCCTGTCTGTGAGGGTACACAGTGTGCACATGAAGACATAAATTTGTCATGTCGCAGGAGGTGCCTGTTGGTGTTCTTATAACTGGTTCTTAGTCTGAGTTTTGTGACGTAGCTCTGTGGGAACTAGGATGAGAGTGTACTAGACTCTGAAAATAACTTACATGTAAATGGGGGCTCATAAACTTCCGTTATGCAGCTATGGAGTTTACAGGTAGGTCGTTCACTTTTGTTTGGAGGGAATGGCGCCCTTTCACAAAGTCTTCAGTCATAAACTTACAAGAAATGCTTTCCCACTGGTTTGAATGGGGCCCGCGGTTCCCACCAGCATTGTAGATGGTTCTCGGAAATTCGCAGTGAGTCTGGGTAGTTTCCAGGGCGTTCCTGTATTTTGGGAGAGAAGCGAGGAATTGTTTTGGTGGTGGGAGGGAGGTCCCAGGGGAGTTTGTGGGGGCCACCGGGCTGAGTTGGGGAGTCGTAGGGAAGGGAGCTGAGAGAATGGTGCAGGAGAGAGCCTGGAGCCAAGAGCCCGCTGCTGGCCTGGGTGTGGGTTCTGTGGGAAGGAAGAGGGTGCAGAGGGAAGGTGGGAAGGGAGGGAAGAAGAGGCATCCACAAAAACAGTAAATGTTCTTGGAAGGGGAGGTGCGGTGTATCACATTAAGGAGGGTTATGAAGGGTCTGGGTCATGGGGTGGCTTCTAGTGTGGAATCTCATAGAATATTAAAATGAAGTGGCCCAGGAGAAAGCTGTGATCAGCTTGTTTCTCCAGTATGTTTTTCAAGACTGTATCCTCAGTTTGCTGCCCGTGGCCATAACCACACAGAGACTCTTTGAAGGTTTGCTGTTGATGAATTTGCAGTGCAGTGCTACCTACATTCTTCTCCTGGAGCCATGGCTCAATTGAAGAGAGTTGACCCTGGGTGCTGATGGTGGTTCCATGGTGTCTGCCTCAGGTGCTAAGAAGAGCATGGTTGCTAAGAAACAAAGCAATGTTCCAAATGGTCAGAATATCTCCCACTAGCGGGGTGGCAGGGTGGATTCCTCATATCGGAGTTAGTCTCTCTGCCTCCCTTTCTCTCACTAAATAAAGAAAAAAAAAGAAAGAAACAGCAGAGAGTATTTGCCAGTTAGCTCAGGTGGTTAGGCGCATCAACCAGAAACACCAAGTTTGTTTATTTGATCCCCAGTCAGGCCATACCAGTGAGTTTATGGCTGAGTGGGAACAACAAATGAATATTTTCTTTCCCACTCATTCTCTCTCCTTTCTTCTCTCTGTTTCTCTATAAATCAATAAAAATTAAACCCTGGCCAGATAACTTGGTTGATTAAAGTATTGTCCTGGACCACGGAGGTTGTCGGTTTGATCCCTTGGTAAGGGCACATACAAAAATATCTCAATGTTTCTGTCTCTCTCTACCTCTTTCTCAAAAACAACAGCAAAGACAGTGGAGCAAACTAATTGTAAAGCAGAGACCATAGACAGTTTTATACTGTAAATCTTAGGGATTAAAAAGAGTTAGGTATTGCCCTGTCTTCTCAGAAGGAAATCAGTCCATGAGGTAGCTCCATGAAGAAATCTCAGCTGATGGGGCAGGGGAGCTGGTTCCTTCCCACCCTGCCCTGCAGCCTGCTGCATGCTGCTCTGGGGGCTGGTCTGGGGGCAAGAGCTGGCTTGAGGGTGAATGAGTCATGGCAGGCACTGCCCTTTCCCCAGAGAAGCCACCGGCCTGTACAGGAGACACAGGGCGTCCCTGTAAGTGCCCGGAGAAAGACAGAGGAAGAGAGAAGGTGGACCTCTGCTGTTACAGACCAGCTATTAAGGGGAGTCAGCCTGTGGCATCCTGATATAAAACATTTTCAAATGCAGAGGGCGATTAGAGCCTCTTGAAGCCTCCTGATGGCCACTCAGGACAGAGGCCAGGTGAGCCCAGGGGCAGTGAGGGAAAAGGCAAGAATGGGGCAGGAGAGAGGGAAACTGACAGTAGGGCAGGCTGAGTGCCATCTCTGAAAAGACAGTTCTAATGGAGTTTGGGCCTGGCAGTTGAAGGGCAGGGTTGTGGCTTCTAGCCTGATAGGGCAGGGTAAAAGAGATCACTGGGTGCAGAGTCTTGGGAGGTGGGGCTTGGCAGGGGTTAGGGTGAGGGTGTGGGTGAGAGTGAGGTTGAGGGTGAGGGTTAAAGTTAGGGTTATGAATAATTGATGCTTCTCATCTCTCCCAGCCTGTTTGTCCCTCTCTCTTTCTCAAAAAAAGGGGAAAAATGTTCAACCTGAAGTCATGATAAACCATTATATTTTGATTTTTTATCACTTTTTTCATTATCTCCTCAAATTTACTTTCTGCTCCTTGGTTTTTGCCGCAGTCTGAGATTTTTCAGTGTCAGCATTTTTTTCAGTGCCTCCATATTTGGTGAGGTGAACAGTGACCTCTAGTCTCAGTTTCTAAAAATACTTTTATTTTTTCTGCTAAAAGAAGTGGTCAACAATAATCCCCCAACCAATAATCCCAGACACCAGAGACTCCTCTCTGGTTCTTTGGCAGTTGCCACAAGATAAAAGGCCCATATCTCATACCTCCACTCTGGCTGCATCTAGGACCAGGCTACTGCAAGTATGGTTTCTTAATCTCTAGCAAAGGGAGTGTTGTAGTATCCCAGAATTACAGAATGAGAATCTGCATTTTAGCAAAATCCCAGATTCTTTATATGCACTAAATGTTGACAAGTCTCTATTTTTAATTATTTATATCTGAGAATATGGATATGTAGAAATTCTACCAGTTACTAAATTTAACTCCTCATATTGGAAAGCCAAAATCCACTAAATGCTTTTTGTCAGCTGTTTTAACTCATCTGTGACTTTTTAAGTTATTAATGACAATCGCACCACATAGTTATGATCTCCCAAAATCCCAAACTTCCCCTGCCACTAGTAAAATTTTAAATGATGTAGAAGTTCTGATTCCAAAAGTGGCAGTTTTGGGGGTGCAGTTACATGGGACTAAAAGGAAATATGATGCACACTTTACTATATATTTTATACACTAGGCTAGGCCACAGTTTATCAGAAATAACCAAAAAGTTTATGAAAGGAGAGAGTCTGTGGATACCCATGACAACACCAGAAACCTCAATCCAGGATTGGAGGTCCAGCAGACAATTTAGTAAGGTCCCAACTGATGGGCTGTACACCTCAGCACACTTTGCAGGTTCTATGACTATGTGAACTGCTTCATACTTAAGCTTTATTTTCTCATTTGAAAAGCAGGGTTATTATATGAGAGATAAATGAGATGCTACATGTTAAGCACTTAGCATAGTGCCTGACACAAAATATAGGCTTAACATAAGTCAAAATCCATGGCGGAAACATGTGTTATCTGTAGGCCTCAGTTTCCTCATTCATTCTATAAATATTACTAAGCACCTACTATCTCCTAAGCTCCATGCTATTCACTGGGGATGCAGTGATTGTTAAAACTCAGTCCCTTTTGCATAAAAGCAACAAATAAGATGGAGAAGAAAAATAATGCCTAGGTGCTATAACAGAGAAAAACTTCTAGAGCAGCACATGAGATGAGACACTCTGCAGACCCCAGATGATAGAAGGCGAATACCACCTTTTCATAATTTATTTATTATTATTTTTCCCTCAAAGTTAGAACTGGGAAGGCAGTCAGACTCCACACATGCACCCTACCAGGATCCACACAACATGCCAACTAGGGGGCAATGCTCTGCCTATCTGGAGCGTTGCTCTGTTGCAAGTCGAGCCATTCTAGCACCTGAGGAGGAGGCCATGGAGCCCTCCTTAGTGCCCAGGGCCAACTTTGCTCCAATGGAGCTTTGGCTGCAGGAGGGGAAGAGAGAGATAGTGAGGAAGGAGAGGGGAAACTTTGAAGAAGCAGATGGGCGCCTCTTCTGTGTTTCCTAGCCAGGAATTGAACTCAGGAGTTCCACACAGTGGGCCAATGCTCTTCTAGAGAGACAACCAGCCAAGGCCAACACTTGTTTGTAATTTAAAGTGAAAACAGCAATGATAAAAATTGTAGGAGACAGAGATGAAAATAGCATCTTCCTGAATTTTCTGATGACAACATTCTAGATAATTCAGGCTGTTTCTTCTATTTTTGTGTTTAAGCCTTAATAATTCCATAAAAGCTGGTTCACATGATGAAGTCAAAGAATACTCATGTCCAGAAGAGCTGATTGGTATCCTCTCTTTCTTCAGTGTGTCCAAGCTTTGAAAGGAAGACAAAAATATAAAGGGAATATAAGAAAAACAGCTGTAAAGCAGAAAACCAGAAGGTTGTATAGGCAGACCTCATTCTATTGTATGTAGCTTCATTGTGCTTCATAAATGTTGCTGCATTTTTTCTTTTTTAAAAACCGAAGGCAAAAACCCTCCACTAGTAAATTTTGATTACAGCTCACTCTATTGCATGATTGGTCTGGAACCAAACCAGCACACTATCCAAGGTTTGCCACTGATTATTTCTAAGTTCTTGGGGTATATGTTCTTACACTTGTTCATTCAGTCATTTATGTAACCACATTACATCATTTGGAAAGATTAGATAGTTCTCTTTTTTCTGAGGCACAAGGGAAATCTCAACCCCCAAATAATTCCCCTATCACCATCACAACTTGCATTTTTGTGCACTCAGCACCCGCTAGGGACTAAAGTTCCAAACACAACAGCCACAAAATCTTGGCAACCTTCGCAAGAGCATTTCCCTCCTACTTGATTAACTCCTATACATCACTCAAAGCCCACCTTTAGGGTCTACCTCTCTGAGGTTTTCTCTGTGCCCATAGGAGGGGCTGTACCCTATCAAAATGTCTTCTTTAGATAGTCTTCTATTCTGTGAATGTTCCCCATTTAAACTCTCAGTTTCCTTAAGAGTCTGTGTGTTTTTGCATCTCCAGCACTCAGCGCGGGGTTCTTCACAGGGAAGACCAAACAGCAACGTTTTCACAGATGACAAAATGCAAGCTTCCTTCAGATGGACTGAGGAGCTCAGGAAAAAACCAGTCTCCAAGGTTGTGCGGATCCAGATGTGGGTCCATCATTCTTTGCATCCAGTGCCCATGAAAACTGCACCAACTCGACTTGGAAAGTGGAGAGCAGAGGCTGACGTTTTTTAAAGTTTGGAAAAGATGGTCTGAACCTAGATCTTGCCAGTGCTGGCCTCAGGGGCACCTCTGGGCCAAGTCAGCCTGAAGGTGGGCAGAAAGACCAGCAGCACCCAACAGAGGAGCAGTGAAGGCATGCAAACAAACAAACGCAACAGCACTGCAGAAATGCACATGGAGGCGGTGAAAAGACAGGCAGCAGCAACCAACTCTCCTCAAGTCCATGAGCAGGGTGCCGCTCAACAGGGAAAACTGGCCATCTTCGCAGTCACATGACCGCTGAAGAGCTAGTTCCTTTCCGACCTTTAGATTCCAACCCGGCTGCCAGCACTGAGACTGCAGTGGAGCACCCACAGAGCCCAGATGGGGGCTTTTTCAGCCTCCATGATGGCTACTGGGGCTCGGATGGTGCTAGTCCTGCACTGAGCAGGGTACAAAGACTCGCCAGACAGGGCAGAGCAAATGATGCAAGGCGTGGCAGACAGGGCGGAGCTGAAGGAGCAGGGCAAAAGTCGCAAGGATGATACGGGGTGGGCAGATGGTGAGGGGTCATTATGGCTCTGGGAGAGATAGTGAGGCTCAGGGAGGAGCAGGGATATTGTGGGGCGTGTTCAGGACAGGACAAGGCTGCGAGGCTTGGAGACACAAAGTGAAGGAGAGGGAATAGGTATTGGAGTGGGAGCCGAGGGTTTCTTAAAGCAGACTTTCTTTGATGTGCAGTGGGGCGTGGGGATGGGCAAGGACAGTGAGGGGTGGAGATGGCCAGGGTCGGGGGCAGCACAGGGCAGAGCTGATCTGCTCTGCATGTTAGAAAGAAGTGTTCAGAAAAGAGTTTGCTCGTGTCCTTTCTGTGAAAAAAATATTTATTCATATCTTATGGTCGTTGTGATGGAAGAAACAACATTTATCATCTCAGTGGAATTTGAGCTTAAAAAAAGAGAATTCTTGATTGGGAAAGAAATATTATTTAAAAAAAAACACAAAAAAGTCCTGACCTGTAGTGGATAAAGCGTCAACCTGTGAATACTGTGGTCACCCTTTAAAAGCCTTGCACTTGTGCACTTGTCTATTCAAGGCATATATGGGAGTTGATGTGTCCTGTTCCTCTTTCCTCTCTCTCTTTCTTTCTCCCTCTATCCTCTCTAAAGTGACCCCCCCCCTGAAATAATAAAACACAAAAAAGTACTTGTCATGTATTTGAATGAAAGAACAGGATAAAGAATTGGTGCTTCTCATTTCACTCCCTGTCTGTCCCTATCTGTCCCGCTCTCTGTCACAAACCCCTGCCCCCAAATAAAAGAAGAGAAGAGAAAAAAAGAAAACAAAAAAAGGACAATATCATTTTTGGTAAGGCTAAAGAGTTTGTCTAGACCTATAGCCAGCAAAGAGCTCCCTAATCTCTCCAAGTTATACATTCCCCAGTAAGTTAACCTTTCCCCTTCCTCTTGTAGGAAAAGGATTTATCTAGAAAGTTTATCACTCTCATGATCTCATCACAGTGATGAGCAAAGAGCTGCTGAGAACTAGTCATTCCAAGAAACACTGGGGCAAGCCTAAGCCCTCTATGCTCAAACTGTCATTTTTCACTCACCAATCATATGCCCCTCATTTCCTCTGAGATGTCCCATGAGACTGCAATAGAGGCCACGTGTTCTTCTCATTCTTTTCCATGGGGCAATAGAGTAGTTGTATTACCTATCTCTGAAAACTTGGAGAAAGGGTATATATCTTTTACTATAACAGTGGCAGAAACTATGAATGACAGATAGTACTTGTTTTTCATCTGGTTTAGACTCCAATCTTTGTAAAATCATGATAAAGAGATATAACTATACACATACATATGTACACATATGTATATGTATATTATTGTGTAATAAGAAAAGAAAACTTTTCTCAGTTAATACAAAAATGTAGCTGTTGAAGATTAACATTTTGATTAAAGAACACTCTGATGGAGCCTCTTGTAAATTGACATAGGTGACCTGTGATCCATGTAACGTGTTACTGCTTATGTATTTGCTTCCACACTATTTTTTTCAGCTCATTTTAGTATTTTCCCTTTGTACATCCATCTATGCCACAGAACAGACAACAATTTATTGTAATACACATTTCTTGTATGTCAAGGCTGTACCTGCTTCTCATAACTAGCAAAAGCCTAGAGAGAACAGGAATGACTCAAGTTGTGTTTTCAGAACAAATAGGGTGGGAAAATCAAACAATTTCCATCAGTCTTTAACACTGGATCAGTCATATATCCAGAAGTAATAATACTCAGAAACTGATCAAAACAAAAATTCTCAGTGTAAAAGATGTCAACCATACTCTTCAATATATGAAGCACCAGGTCAGTGCAGTTCTCATACCTTGATTCCACCATGAAAGTAAAAAATCACTGTGCCCAAAAATGAATTTAATGGCTCAAAATTCTATCAGTTAAAAATGCTTTTGAGCCTCACTGTAGTTTCCTGGTCAAATAAAGTAACCTCCCACCCCACCCTAGAATGGCATGTGCAAAAGAAAAAGAAAAAGCTGTTAACTTGTGGATAGGGAGCTGTCGTCCAGAACACATTTAAAGATACCCTGTACATGTCCAACTGTCCACAGTCTGAGGCAGACAGGAGGCTACCAGACCATCCAGAGCAGACAACACTCAGAGTCACACAAACTAGGCTTGGCATTTGCTTACAATAACCTCTTGTAGAGATGAAGAAAAATAATGTGATGCTGACTTATGCAAAGATTTAATATTCTCATTAATACAACACATCCTCTCATTCTCATCTTCTCTATAAATTAAACTTTTAAAAAATAAATTTAAGGCCCTGGTCAGTTGGCTCAGTGGTGGAGCGTCGGCCTGGCATGCAGAAGACCCGGGTTTGATTCCTGGCCAGGGCACACAGGAAAAGCACCCATCTGCTTCTCCACCCCTCCCCCTCTCTTTCCTCTCTGGCTCTCTCTTACTGTCCCGCAGCCGAGGCTCCATTGGAGCAAAGATGGCCTGGGTGCAGGGGATGGCTCCTTGGCCTCTGCCCCAGGTGCTAGAGTGGCTCTGTTTGCAACAGAGCAATGCCCCGGAGGGGTAGAGCACCGCCCCCTGGTGGGCAGAGCGTCGCCCCCTGGTGGGCATGCAGGGTGGATCCTGGTCGGGCGCATTCAGGAGTCTGTCTGACTGTCTTTCCCCATTTCCAGCTTCAGAAAAATACAAAAATAAGTAAATAAATAAATTTTATAAAAAAATTTAGAAAAATAGAATGAGCCTTCTGTGCATTCACAAATTTGAGAAATAAAATATTATAAATACATATGAAGCCTTTCTCAAATGTATTCTCTTACTTCCCTACCCCACAGAGAAGTACTATTCTGAACTAGTCAGTTCCTCATCTCATGCATGACACTCTTTACCAGGTAGCAAAATCCCTAAACAGTACATAGTACTAATGTTTTTAATTACATAAATATAATAGCACTGTACTGTGAATGAAACTTCTGAAACTTGCATTATTTTCCCTCAACATGATGTATTCCAGATTTAGTAGGCAATGAGTATTAAGATTTCTCAGCAGAGGACTGACAAGACATTTTTTCCTGTTTTGACATAGACCATTGTCATTGGGAACACTCAGGTAAATGAATAATAACTGAAATCACTTTAAACCCCACTAAGTTACTTTAAGTCACTTTAAGCCCCACTAAGGTTGTTACTGGGTTTAACTAAATAAACACGTGTCAATATTCTTCAAACAATTAGAAAGCAGATTGTCACCCCCTTTATATATTTTGTACACCATTTCTTCTTTCATAAATATTTCTACACCATCTCACATGTCTTTATCCTTTTTAACTTTAGGACAGAAAAATATATAGACACCAAAATATCTTACAGTAGGAAGGTATTAGACAAGATGAATTCATTATGTTTGATCCTAGAAAGATTGGAGTCATATTTTAAGACTTATGATAGAATGGATATAAGAAACTGAGTGCCTAAATCCTTCCAAAGCAGTCCCACTACATTACATCATAGGGTCTGACCCCTGAATTGTCAGCTCAAAGAAGGCAGGGGTGGGTAAAAGTAGATTAAATTACCAGTCATCAATACCTAAAAACTTCAAATAGTTTTTATCTTGACATTTTTATACTTGAGGCTAAATGTATCATCAGCAAGCTTTAACCTTATTAGTTAGGGCCCTGTACCACTGTGTTGATAGAGGGCCAGGCAGTTTATAGAGCTATTCTGTCATGGCTACACATCAAGAATCTTCATTGAATCACAAATCCTGCTTTGTTCAGGCCATGAAAGGGAAAAAAAACTTATGTGTCACAAGCCAGTATATTACTTTACAATAAGAAATATAACTGCTTAGGAGAACAGATTATGCCAGTTGCCAAGCTTGGCATCATCTATGACACAGAGTTCTAAAGTCCCAGTGATGACATTTGATTTTCAAATCACTGAAGTCAGTGCCTCTTTGCAGCCTTGCAAGTGTTCTTGTCATTGTCAGCCAGAAGAAATATCCTGCTGGGAGATGACGTCACAGTGATGGCGCGATAGGAAGCGATACTGAAAATCTCCCCATAAACTCAACAAGTTCTTCAACCAGAAACAGAAAAACCTATCCTTGGAGTCTTCAGATGCTTCACAACACACCCGAAGGTAGGATTGAGCGAAAGATTGGCTAAATATATGGTCAAACCCCAGGGGAAATAAGGAGTAAGAAATGCTCCGCCTTCCTCTCTAATCCAAACAGGATGGCTTTCACTGAGATCTGAGAATATAGAAACTAAGGCAGGCATAGGGAGTGAATAGATCCAGGCCGCGGTACAAACAGCCAAACCAGGCTATGGCATGGAGATCCAAGCTGTGGAAAAACCTGGGCAATTCAAGCTAACACGCGCGCCAAACCCAGACAAAGAAAGACAAGTGGGGCAGCCATTTTCTGCATCTCCTGGTTGGCGCACGCGTGGTTAGTGGGCAAGAGATTCCTACGAACACTTCAGGAGTGGGCGCAGCCCGTGCTAACCCACAGAGAAGCATAGTTAGAGGCCTCTGTGTGGGCAAAAAGCAGCATCTCCTAGGAGCCCCAGCGCCCTGAGGGGACCGGGCACGGGGAGGGAGCTGGAGCCAACTCCAACGGCGGAACTTTTCTGTGTGGGAGGAGGGCTTTCTCAGAGAGGCATCCCGCCTGAGCCTCATAATCTGGTCAGCGGCCATGCACGCAGAGTGGGCAGGAGATTCCTCCGAACTCCTCAGGTGTGGGCGCCCGTGTTTTCCCTCAGAAAAGAAGAGTAAGAGGCCTGTGAGCGGGCCAGGAGCAGAAGCCCCAGTGCCCTGGGAAAGCCGCACGGGGACAGAGCAAAAGCCAATTCCAACCTAGTAACTTTTCCGTGTGGCCAGAGGGCTTTCTCGGAGTGAGAGGTGTCCCGCCTGAGCCTCATAATCTGGTCAGCGCACATGCACGGAGAGTGTGCAGGAGAGTCCTCCAAACTCCTCAGGGGTGGGCGCCCGTGTTTTCCCACAGAGGAGCAGAGTCAGAGGTCTGTGAGCGGACCAGGAACGGAATCTCAGGCAGCCCTAGCCCCTTGGGAAAGCCACACGGGGATAGAGCAAAAGCCAATTTCAAAGTTTGATCTTCTCCATGTGGGTAGGGATTTCACTCAAAGTGTGACCTGTCTGGTCTGACATCCTGGTGGGTGCACAAGGAGAGTGGGCAAGAGATTCCTCCAAATGCCTCAGGAGTGGGCACTTGAGTTATCCCACAGAGGGGCAGAGCCAGAGGTCTTTGTGTGGGAGGAAGCCCCTCCTGATTATGCTAGCAGCTCTGACTGACTGAGCCTTACTCAGAGCCCTGTGCTGAATGGGAATAGAGTGGGGAGTTGCCAGCTCTTTGAGCCTCTTACTATCCAGGCAGAGGCAGCAGCAACCCCATAGCTGGATTATCAGGCTTCTAATTGTGGAAGGAAAGACTAGGAGAGAGGCTCCAGGAACACTCTCACAGTGAGAGATCCTCTCACTGTTGGAGCCTATAAACACTAATGAGCCTCGACTGCCAACGAGACTGAAGCCCAATACATGACATCGCCATAGAGAATTATCAACTGCAAACCTCTTCCAGAGCGTGCCACAGGGGCAGAACCCGGGGTACAAAGTCACTGACCAGAAAGACAAAAAAGAAAAAGCAAGACGACAACCTCTCAAAATCAAGAATAATCTGCAGACTTTATAACCTATCCCGTTTTATTATATTTGTTCGTCTGTGTCTCTTTTCTTCATTCTTGATTTTTTATTTTCTCTACTCCAATTTGGTCATTTAATTCTCTCTCAGTCTTACTCTCACCTCTCTTTGAACTACACTACCCATAAGTGTTACATCTCCCATTATCTTTTCTTTCCTCCTCCTTTCTCTCTATGAGGGTTGCAATTCAAAACCCCTAACTCTCTCTTTCTCTCTCCTCCTTTTTCTTTTTTCTTCTTTAAGTGGTTCCATCTTCTCTCTCTCTCTCTCTCTCTCTCTCTTTTCTCCCTCTATATTAGTCTCTTCCTCTCTCCTTTACGTCTTCTCTCATGCAAACCTCAATAACGAACAAATTTTCTTATCTGGGACTCAAACTTAAGTTTGTGGCATTTTGGAGGGTTTTTACTTCACCTTTTTAACACATTAGCAGTGCTCCCATCCCTGGCTCTCCATTTTATCTAGTTCTTGTTCCACTAAATACAATAGTAATTTTTTAATTTTCCACCCTTTTTTCCTGTTTCCCTGTTATTCCTCTCATCATAACTCTGAGAAAGCCAACACCTAAAAGCAAATCATTTTATTCTTGACCAAAATTTTTTCCTAATTTGCGTTTTGTGGGTCTATACTGCTCCCCCCCTTTTTTATATATAAATATTTTTTTCTTTTATTTTTTTCTTTTTTTTCTTTTTCCTTTACCCCTATATTACTTCTCCCCAATAAAGGCCCTCCACTACAGATATTGTTTGTTCTATTTAGTACAATATAATTCACAGTTAATCACAAGATTTTCTCAAAAAAGAGGGGAGAGGAGAGGAGAGGAAAAAAGGAGGGGAAGGAATTATTCCTTTTTTTTCCTCAAATTTTTACCTTATTTTATTTTTCTTTATTTAATGATTAATTTTTTTAAAAAATGCAAATTTTCATTTTTATTTTTTTATCCTTTTATTCCTTATAAAATCTCATTAATACTATCAAGAAAACCACCCTCAGATGCCATTAAAGAAGAGAAAATTGAATATCATGGATACAAAAGAAAGAGAGGTAACACAGAGAGATGAGGAAAAATCTATGGAGAAAAAATTTAAGATATTGGAAACCTTGGAGTTAAATGACAGAGAATTTAAAATAAAAATCCTAGAAATACTCAGAGATATACAAGAAAACACAGAAAGGCAACTTAGGGGGCTCAGAAAACAACTCGATAAACACAAAGAGTATATCTCCAAGGAAATTGAAACTATAAAAACAAATCAATCAGAGATGAAAAACTCAATTCATGAGCTGAAAAATGAGGTAACAAGCTTAGCTAATAGAACAGGCCACATAGAAGAAAGAATTAGCGAAATAGAAGACAAGCAACTTGAGGATCAAAAAAGAGAAGAAGAAAGAGATTCAAAAATTTAAAAAAATGAGATAGCCCTACAGGAATTATCTGACTCCATCACAAAGAATAACATAAGAATAATAGGTATATCAGAGGGAGAAGAGAGAGAAAATGGAATGGAAAACATACTCAAACAAATAATAGATGAGAACTTCCCAAGCCTGTGGAAAGAACTAAAACCTCAAATTTAGAAGCAAAAAGAACTCCAAGTTTTCTTAACCCCAACAAACCTACTTCAAGGCACATCATAATAAAAATTGGTACAAACCAACTGCAAAGAAAAAATTCTCAAGGCAGCCAGGGAAAAGAAGACTACAACATATAAAGGAAGGCCCATTAGATTATCATCAGATTTCTCAACAGAAACTCTACAATCTAGAATAGAGTGGACCCCAATATTTAAAGTCTTGAAAGAGAGGAACTTTCAGCCATGAATACTATACCCATCAAAGCTATCCTTCAAATATGAAGGAGAAATAAAAACATTCACAGATACAGAAAAGATGAGAGAATTTATCACCAGAAAACCCCCACTCCAGGAAATACTAAAGGGGGTTCTCCAATCAGATACAAAGAATAAAAAAAAAAACAAAAAACAGCAAAGCCACAAGTAAAAGCTCCAAGAAGAACATAACAAAACCAACTTTAAACTGTGACAACAATAAGAAAGGGGGGGAGAGGATGAAGATTAACAGTAGCAAAGGGCGATGGAGGGCAAAAGTACTCACAAAATAGTGCACTACAATGAACAGGGTAGGAACCCTTTTCATTACTTAATGGTAACCATCATTGAAAAAACCACCACAGAAGCACATGATTTAAAAAAGAGAGCAACAGAGGAAAGATGTATGGAACACAACCAAATAAAAACAAAAGATAGAAAAACGAAAGAGAAGAATCAAACAAGGCAGAAAACTAACAGAAAGCAATCTATAAAATGGCAATGAGGAACTCACAAGTGTCAATAATTACACTAAATGTAAACGGATTAAACTCACCAATAAAAAGGCACAGAGTAGCAGAATGGATCAAAAAAGAAAATCCAACTGTATGCTCCCTACAAGAAACTCACCTAAGTAACAAGGATAAAAACAAATTCAAAGTGAAAGGCTGGAAAAAAATGCTCCAAGCAAATAACATCCACAAAAAAGCAGGCGTAGCAATACTCATATCTGATGATGCTGACTAGAAGACAGCAAAAGTACTCAGAGACAAAAATGGCCATTTCATAATGGCTAAGGGGACACTGAATCAAGAAGACATAACAATTCTTAATATATATGCACCAAACCAAGGAGCATCAAAATATATAAGACAGCTACTTATTGACCTTAAAACAAAAACTGACAAAAATACAATCATACTTGGAGACCTCAATACACCGCTGACAGCTCTAGATTGGTCATCCAAACAGAGAATCAACAAAGATATAGTGGCCTTAAACAAAACACTAGAGCACCTGGATATGATAGACATCTACAGGACATTTCATCCCAAAGTGACAGAGTATACATTTTTCTCCAGTGTACATGGATCATTCTCAAGAATTGACCATATGTTGGGCCACAAAAACAACATCAGCAAATTCAGAAAAATTGAAGTTGTACCAAGCATATTTTCTGATCATAAAGCCTTGAAACTAGAATTCAACTGCAAAAAAGAGGGAAAAACTCCCACAAAAATGTGGAAACTAAACAATATACTTTTAAAGAATGAATGGGTCAAAGAAGAAATAAGTGCAAAGATCAAAAGATATATACAGACAAATGAAAATGATAATACGACATATCAGAATCTATGGGATGCAGCAAAAGCAGTGATAAGAGGGAAGTTCATATCACTTCAGGCCTATATGAACAAACAAGAGAGAGCCCAAGTGAACCACTTAACTTCACACCTTAAGGAACTAGAAAATGAAGAACAAAGACAACCCAAAACCAGCCGAAGAAAGGAGATAATAAAAATCAGAGCAGAAATAAATGAAATAGAGAAAAGAAAAACTATAGAAAAAATTAATAGAACAAGGAGGTGGCTCTTTGAAAAAATCAACAAAATTGACAAACCCTTGGCAAGACTTACCAAGGAAAAAAGAAAGAACTCATATAAAGAAAATCCAAAATGAAAGAGGAGAAATCACCACGAACATCGTAGATATACAAAAAATTATTGTAGAATACTATGAAATATAATATGCCACCAAATACAACAATCTAGAAGAAATGGATAAATTCCTAGAACAATACAAGCTTCCTAGACTGAGTCAAGAAGAAGCAGAAAGCCTAAACAGACCTATTAGTAGAGAAGAAATAGAAAAAACCATTAAAAACCTCCCCAAAAATAAAAGTCCAGGCCCAGACGGCTATACCAGCGAATTTTATCAAACCTTCAAAGAAGACTTGGTTCCTATTCTACAGAAAGTCTTCCAAAAAATTGAAGAAAAAGCAATACTTTCAAATAGATTTTATGACGCAAACATAACCCTTATACCAAAACCACGCAAGGATGGCACAAAAAAAGAAAACTACAGACCAATATCTCTAATGAATACAGATGCTAAAATACTAAACAAAATATTAGGAAATCGAATACAACAACATATTAAAAAAATAATACATCATGATCAAGTGGGATTCATCCCAGCATCGCAAGGATGGTTCAACATACGTAAAACGGTCAACATAATACACCATATCAACAAAACAAAGAACAAGAACCACATGATATTATCAATAGATGCAGAAAAGGCTTTTGATACAACACAATTTTATGTTTAAGACTCTCAACAAAATGGGTATAGAAGGAAAATATCTCAACATGATAAAGGCCATATATGATAAACCATCACCTAACATCATACTAAATGGCACAAAACTGAAGGCTTTCCCCCTTAAATCAGGAACAAGACAGGGTTGTCCACTTTCTCCACTCTTATTTAATGTGGTACTAGAGGTTCTTGCCACAGCAATCAGACAAGACAAAGAAATAAAAGGCATCCATATCGGAAAGGAAGAAGTAAATGTATCACTTTTTGCAGATGATATGATCCTATACATCGAAAACCCCAAAGAATCCACAAAAAGACTACTAGAAAAAATAAACCAATACAGTAAGGTTGCAGGATACAAAATTAACATACAGAAGTCAATGGCCTTTCTATATGCCAACAATGAAACATTTGAGAATGAACTCAAAAGAATAATCCCCTTCACAATTGCAACAAAAAAAAATAAAATACTTAGGAATAAACATAACAAAGAATGTAAAGGACTTATACAATGAAAACTATAAACCATTGTTAAGGGAAATCGAAAAAGACATTATGAGATGGAAGAATATTCCTTGTTCTTGATTAGGTAGAATAAATATAATCAAGATGGGCATATTACCCAAAGCTATATACAAATTTAATGCAATTTCCATCAAAATTCCAATGACATTTTTTAAAGAAATGGAGCAAAAAATAATCAGATTTATATGGAACTATAAAAAGCCCTGAATAGCCAAAGCAATCCTAAAGAAAAGGAATGAAGCTGGGGGCATTACAATACCTGACTTCAAACTCTATTATAGGGCCACGACAATCAAAACAACATGGTATTGGCAGAAAAATAGACACTCAGACCAATGGAACAGAATAGAAAGCCCAGAAATAAAACCACATATATATAGTCAAATAGTTTTTGATAAAGGGGCCAACAACACACAATGGAGAAAAGAAAGCCTTTTCAGCAAATGGTGCTGGGAAAACTGGAAAGCCACATGCAAAAGAATGAAGCTGGACTACAGTTTGTCCCCCTGTACTAAAATTAACTCAAAATGGATCAAAGATGTAAACGTAAGACCTGAAACAATAAAGTACATAGAAGAAGACATAGGTACCAAACGCATGGACCTGGGCTTTAAAGAGCATTTTATGAATTTGACTCCACAGGCAAGAGAAGTGAAAGCAAAAATTAATGAATGGGACTACATCAGACTAAGAAGTTTTTGTTCAGCAAGATAAATTGATAACAAGATAAACAGACAGTCAACTAATTGGGAAATGATATTTTTAAACACCTGCTCAGATAAGGGCCTAATATCCAAAATATACAAAGAACTCATAAAACTCAATGACAAACCAACAAACAATCCAATAAAAAAATGGGAAGAGGACATGAACATTCAGTTCTCCCAGGAAGAGATACAAATGGCCAACAGATATATGAAAAGATGCTCATCTTCTTTAGTTATTAGAGAAATGCACATCAAAACTACAATGAGATACCACCTCACACCTGTTAGATTAGCTATTATTAACAAGACAGGTAATAGCAAATGTTGGAAAGGATGTGGAGAAAAAGGAACCCTCATCCACTTTTGGTGGGAATGTAAAGTAGTACAACCATTATGGAAGAAAGTATGGTGGTTCCTCAAAAAACTGCAAATAGAACTACCTTATGACCCAGCAATCCCTCTACTGGGTATATACCCCCAAAACTCAGAAACATTGACTTGTAAAGACACATGCAGCCCCATGTTCATTGCAGCATTGTTCACAGTGGCCAGGACATGGAAACAACCAAAAAGTCCATCAATAGATGACTGGATAAAGAAGATGTGGCACATATACACTATGGAATACTACTCAGCCATAAGAAATGATGACATCGGATCATTTATAGCAAAATGATGGGATCTTGACAACATTATATGGAGTGAAATAAGTAAATCAGAAAAAACCAGGAACTGCATTTTTCCATACGTAGATGGGACATAAAAGTGAGACCAAGAGACATTGATAAGAGTGTGGTGGTTACGGGGGGAGGAGGGAGAGGGAGAGGGAAGGGGGAGGGGGAGGGGCACAAATAGAACTAGATAGAGGGTGACAGGACAATCTGACTTTGGGTGATGGGTATGCAACATAATTGAACTTTAAGATAACCTGGACATGTTATTTTTGAATATATGTATCTTGATTTACTGATGTCACCCCATTAAAAATAAATACAATAAAAATAAAAAATAAAAAAAATAAAAAAAAGAAATATCCTGCTTCACCTTGACCAAGCTTACCTTTCTCAGAGAACCATTTTACACTTAACAGGCTTCTAAGAGGAATTATGAATCTCCAGTTTCAGTCCCCATTGAGTCCTTGCTGGTCTTTCAATTAGTTTTCATTCTTAAAAACTGATCTGGCGAAGCCTTGATCCCTAAAGCAAATCTCATGAGGGTACTGAACAGTACGTGTACAATCAATGGGTTGAGATTAGTGCCATAAAACTTAAGAAGGCTCCTTCTATATAAAAATTTGTACTTATAGGCATCTGAAGATTAATAAAAAAATTAGTATCCTATTAAAGAGGCACATCTCTTCGTGAAAGTTATTATACAGTAGTTCATCATCAAATGTTTTAATTCAAAAAAGTATACATCAACTGAAATTGGTGAAGATATAGACAGGGAAATACATAAATTACACAAATACTTTAAAAAGGAAAATTCAAGTGACACAAATCTTCTGTGACATTTTTACTAATATTCATCCATATCAGAATATATGGGTTGAAAAAAAAGTAATGGATTTTTAGGCAACTCTTAAAATGATGTTCAAATTAACATTGTAAGGCCAAAATAACCATACTATTACTGCACAGTTCATCAGGACATTAGAAGATATGATCAAACACACTGGAAGATAGGCTTCCCCCTCACTCCTCTAAGGGAGGGTTCAGTCTCTTCCAGCCCTGCTCCAGCCACCTATGACCTAACCTTGCCCAGAAAGCTGGGGTTTGCCACTGAAGGCTGAAGGCTGAAGGTGCCCAGGGCCATCGGCCCCATCTAGGACACTGTGGACGAGCCCAGGGTATTTGTTCCAAGAAGCAGGTAAACTGATCTCATTTGCACAAGGGCCACTTAACTATGTTTGGCCTGAATAGTCAGGTTTTTTATTCTTCCCTAGAAGATCTCTGTTGTGGGTGTTGATAGCCCTTTGTTCTGCTGCTTTTCTTAATATATAGTGTTTCCTTTATCCCTCCTATCTGAATGCCCTGCTCATATTTCAGGCTGGGACCTACTCCTAATTTAGAGCTCTCTTTCCCCCTTTTGCCAACTTCTATTATGAATCTACCTTTGCCACCTAGCTTAGTGTATCCCAAGGTTCTCTTTACCATGCCACAGTCAAAGCTCCAGGGAAAAGCAACCTGGTCTCATCTCTCCAGGCAGAGGAGAACAGAAGCTCCATATCCACACATGCTGAAAATGGCTTCTCCAGTCTACCTGAATCATTACCAGCTAGAAGCATTGGTAATTGGGACTTGGATATGAGCTGCAAAGTATAGAATGGTGACAACAATTCCAGTGCCATGCAGACTTTTCCTGGATGTGGACTTTTCCTGGACTCCTGCTCCCTGAGACAGATCCTACAGACTGATCTGTGGTTGGGTTGCATTTTTCAGGGATTTGACATGGTGATAGGGCCAACTTGGACTTGGTGAACATGTTAAGGACACTACTCTTTTATGGATTCTTGCTGTATTGGCCAAGAGTTTGCTTAAAGGCTTTTAATCACTGTAAAAAAATAGAAGACTGGATAAAGAAGATGGGGCACATATACACCATGGTATACTAGGCAGCTAGAAGAAATGATGACATTGGATCACTTACAGCAGATTGGTGGAATCTTGATAACATTATGTGGAGTGAAATAAGCGAATCAGAAAAAAACAAGAACTGCAGGATTCCATACATTGGTGGGACATAAAAGTGAGACTAAGAGACATGGACAGAAGTATGGTGGTTACGGGGGGTGGGGGAGGGAAATAGGGAGGGGAGGGAGGGGGAGAAGTACAAAGAAAACTGAATAGAGGTTGACGGAGGATGATCTTTCTTTGGGTGATGGGTATGCAACAGAACTAAATGACAAAATAACCTGGAAATGTTTTCTTTGAATATATGTACCCTGATTTATTGATGTCACCCCATTAAAATAAAAATTTATTTATAAAAAAAAGGTCTAGAACAGTAAAAGGGCCTACATGATTTGGGATCATGCCCCGTGTAGCTAGCCAGTTAAAGAATAATCTCCTCAAATCCCTTCTAAAAAAAAAATAATAAAAATAAATAAAAATAAAAATAATTTGAACAAACAAGTCAGTTTTTTGTGTGTGTATCAGAGAGAGAGAAAGATAGAGAGAGAAAAAGAGATGGACAGATAGGGACAAACAGACAGGAAAAGAGAGATGAGTAACATCAATTCTTCATTGCTGCACCTTAGCTGTTCAATGATTGCTTCCTCATATGTGTTGATAGGGAGGCTATAGTGGAGTTAGTGACCTCTTGCTCAAGCCAGTGACACTGGGCTAAAGCCAGCAACCATGGGGTTATGTTTATAATCCCACACTCAAGCCAGAGACCCCACAAGTGTACAAAATTTCTGCTATAACATAATAAAATCTGAGGATCTAAAGTATAACATGGCAGCCTGACCAGTGGTGGTACAGTAGATAGAGCATCAACCAGAAACACTGAGGTGCCTGGTTGGAAACCTTGTGGTTACTAGCTCAAACATGGGATCAAAAATATGATCTCAAGGTTGCTGGCTTGAGCCCAAGTTTGCTGGTGCAACATAAGCATCCCAGTCAGGGAACATATGAGAAGCAATCAATGAACAATTAAAGTGACTGGACACCTTTCTCTTTTAGGCATGACCTTTTCCACCATTACACATGAAAGACTGGGGCATGCCATCACTAAAGCTTTTATTTCTGAGTGTTGAGAAAAGGGTCCTGTCACATCAGGACTGGATAGGTGTATGATTATCATATCTTAGGTTCTTAGGATTGAGAAAATTGTCCCTATAGTAATCAAAGACATCTATGAAAAAATAAAAATCAGTCACATAATTTATAATAACACAGTATCTTTGCTTTACAGGCAGATAAAATTTATAATATGTTATCTGGTGCTACACAGTATAGAAATAGTATGGGGTTTTTTTACAAAGTAAAATAGAACCAAATTTGCATCAATAACAACAATCTTTACTTTAAGACAAAACTAATTCTTTTTTTCTCAAAAACTTATACCAGTATATCACACATTTTAATTTAATTAGAACATATCTTTGTTTCATTTTATAAAGAGTTTATTTTGTTATTGATTTTTTCTGTAGCTTTATTGATATATACTAGAATTCTAATTCTTTAAGAAAATTTAATTCTGGTAAAAACCAAAATGAAGTAATTGTATATGTTATGCATATTAATATTCATAAACAAAATCAATCTAGTTGTTTGTTGAGCTGTATTTACAGGTAGTATTATTATTTTAAATATTTACAAGACATATTTACTTGTTGTCACATATATTCTTAGTTTCTTGGTAATATAAAGTGAAGCATAAATAAACTTATAATTCTAATTCTCATGCAAATTCCCATTGCTCTACCCCACAAAACATATCTTTTAAAAAACCCACAATGTTACCTACCAAAACATTCCTCTGCTGGTCCTCTGTATATAGACTCTTTCTATTCTTATCTTTTTCTCTCAGTTCCATAGCAATGCCTCCCAAGTTTCTGATGGAGAAATTTAAATTGCCTCAGCATGACTAGAAGAAGCAGACACTATCTCAGGTGCATTTTCAGATAAGGTAAAGGTTATCCTAAATGTGCACCATAATAAAAATGTGCAACTGCCATTTGGTCCAGTGAGGTAGCTCAGGGACCATATGCCTGCTTGAGGGGCAGATTAGCCTATATCTCACTCAGTTTAGTCATTGACTCCTTCTAGCAGTTACTGCTTAAATCCATTAAATTGGTGAAACATCAAGCTGAACTGAAGCAATATATGCCATGATTTCTAAAAAAGTCAAAACACAATTGGAAACTATAAACCTTAGAAAATGAAGTAATAGACTATTCAAATAACTCGCCAATAAAAATGGGCATATAAAATACTCCATGTCAGAAATCAGTAGAGAAATGCAAATTAAAACTGTTATGAGACCTTACTTCAAACCTGTCAGAAGGGCTTTCACTAACAAAATCAATGAACAACCAGAGATGATGAGGATGTGGAGGATGGAAACACTTCTCCAGCATTATTTGCCTTCATGCAGTTTTTTCATTTTCTGTTCCCTTTCTGAACTTTCACAATTCCACTTTAGCATATATGGCTGCAACACAGAAAGACTATAAACACATAGATGCACTGCTAAAATATGGACGACTTCCTTGCTCTTACCACAGTTCTGTAACATAAGTTTCCTACCTTGTCTTTCTTTTATTTTTCCATAAGCCAGACAAACAAGAGAGGTAATTTAGTAAGGTTTTCAGGGTAAATTTAGTTGACCTCTCAGCCAAATCAATTCTTCATCAGCAAATGACCATTTTCTGATGCCACTACCACCTTATTAAAGTTGGATGCCCTAGTAATTAAAATCGTTAGCAGCTGATGCTGCTTAACTTTGCTCACAATTCCTTCCACCAAGGGAAAATAAACACACAAATTTCTTTCACTATGCAGAACACTGTACAGTTTCCATCCAAACTCACTTCCTCCAATGCTTCACTGCCTGTGAATCATTCTTCATTCTGTCCTCAAATCTGACAAATTCTTCGTTCCCTAAATAACTTTTCTATTTTATGTAAAGTCTGCCTTACATATTCCCCATTTATTTCTAGATGAATATGCCACAACCATTTCGTTTTTATCCTGGTCTCACCACTACCAACCTGTCATGAACAAAGCCTCACTCCCACCTCTAATTTTATAACACTCTTTACCTGGCCCAGTCTCAGCACATGTGTATAATTTTTTTCATGCCCTACTCTGCACACTCTCACAGTTGCTACCATCCCTGACACTCCTCAAGCACACTGCTCCTTTACAAGGCTGAGTTTCAATCACTTCCCAGTCTTGAGAATTTCAGGGTGGAATTTGCCACCACAATATTTTATTTTCTTTCCAAATCTCTTGTGGCACTCAAGCCATTTCACAGAAAATCCCTTCTCACTTCTGCTTCTCACTGATGCCTTGATGAAAGAGTTCATCAGCATTAGCTGTAGTCAGTCCTTTTATCTGTGCCTTCAGCACTTAATAGGGTTGAAAAAAAATAAAATAAAGGGCAGGTCTAATTGAAAAGAAGATGCAATATAGAATAAACACTGTGAGAAATGGAAATACAAAAAATTATTAGAATCCTATATCATCCCCTCGACCAAATTGTTCCTCTGTATTTGTATAACTACTCATGACTAATATAAAACATGGAGTTCCCTAAAACATAAGCATGCAATGAGATTCAAAGTGAAAAATGGGAAAAGACACATCAGTGATTCATAAGCAGTTTGACAGTTTTTGGTTATATGTACTAGCTTTTAATTTCAAAATGTACATTAGATAGCAGCAGAGGAAGATATTTTTGGATGACATTTACCTAGTTGTTATTTTCAATATGTCCATGAGATGGCAGCACAAAAGTTCATTTTTCTTTTTCTAGATAGCCCATGGCCATGTTAATCCAAATGTGTGCAAAACGCAGCAGCAATTGTCCTGGCTCGATGGCTCACTTGGCTGGAGCATTGTCATGCAATGCAGAGGTGGCTGGTTCAGTCCTTGACTAGGGCACATACAGAAACAGATTGATGCTTCTGTCTCCCCCTTACCACCCTTCCTCTCTCTGGATTCCATAAAAATAAAAAATTAAAAAAATAGAAAAATATAAAGACAAAAAAGGCAACAGAGAACATTTTTCCTGCCCACAGCATTCACTGAGTATCCAGACATGCTATTCATTCTTATTTTAAGACTCTCACATGCCTCATCTCACTTAATTTTCCCATTTGCCAAATGAGACAGGAACAATTGCTATCTGCATTTCACAAGTATTTGAACTAAAGACCAATTGTAACCCAGAAAATATGGTCCAAGATGGGCCAGAGTTGTGTACACACACGGTATCCTGGACACATACAGCCATCAAATTAGTTCCTATAATTTTTGCATACTGGTTTATTTTAAGAACACCTGTAAAAAAGCTAATGGTCCTGCTTTTCAAGCACTCAAGGAAGGTGGAGTTGGGGTGGAAGTTGAGCCGGGAAAAGAAAAGGATAGGATAGGATAGGATAGAATACGATAGGATAGAATAGGATAGGATAGGATAGGATAGGAAAGGAGGAAGCCAGGAGGTGGCCTGGCACTTCCCAGGTGCTGAACCAACAACAGATCCTTTTAAGAGTGCCCTCCCCACTTCTACTCCCTCCCTGTTTGATGGCATTTTAAAATCTGTTCTTCAGTCCTGAGCACTGCTCTGCTTTTACCCATGTGTCTTTTCTTTGAGGCTTCTCCTGACAGAAGATACCTATAGGCTCAGAGTTTAGTCAAGAGCTAACTTCTGGCTCCAGCACCTACAAGCAAAGTTATGAAAACTCAGTCTCCTCCTCTGTCAAGTGGGGAGAACCACACCCACTCAGGTGGCTGTGAGGATTCAGGAAGGCACTGTTCATTAGCTCTCGCAAAACATGTGACCAACACTTTCCCTCTGTGCTATTTTGACTCATGTCTCATACAACATTCCTATCAGTTCCCTCCTCTCTACAGCCACCACCACATAGCATGTGAGAACATGGAGTTCAGGATGGCCCCCCTGCACTCTGCCCTTGCCATTACTAGCTGACATCCAGGCCAATAATAAACTTATCTCTCCAAGCACCTGAAAGCCAGGCTTAGCCAGGGAGATCCTACCAGTCCTAGCACTATCACAGACTCATCATTCTTGGAAACCACAGTCTGAGAAGAGACACTGAGGGGCCACCTAAAAAGGGGAGGTGTCGAGAGGAAAAGGGAGAAGGACTCAGTGCCCATAACCTCCAACATTATTATGACTTGCTCTTGACCCTCTCTAGAAGCAAAGAAGATATGGCACAGAGGGGTCCAACCCACAGGCCACTGGGCTGTTTTCCCTAAATTTCTTTCTGGCATCTAATTTGAGATTCTAAAGATGTAGCAGTAATTCATATGGCCTTACTGTGGTCCCTGTAAAGATTAATTTTTAAAACTTATACATTTTATAAAATTAATTAACTTTAAATGTTTTATTTATTAAATTTAGAAAGAGAAGACAAAGTAGGGTGGGGAGGAGCAGGAAGCATCGATTGGTAGTTGCTTCTCCTATGTTTCTTGGACAGCAAACTGCGAATAGGCATAGGCTTCATAGTAACTTGATGGAAAAATTTTCATTGCTCCACTGTCCCAGATTACAAACTTACTTGTCCCCATAAATCCCTCTGCTTCTCTTGGGCTGAAAACCAACAGCAGTTTTGAAGGCTTATTTCCTCCTTATGTCCCCTGTTCAGCTGCGATTTGATGTTGTTTTTTGGGTTTTATGTATAGGAGCAACAAAGGAATGTGGCAGCAACAATACTGCAAGTGAAGGACACAAATCTATCCAGGACTGAGGTGCCTTGGAGAAATCAGCTATCCAATTTATTAAGCAGAAACATAACATCATGCATGAGAAATTAACAAGCAGAATCCAGTGTCCAATTTTATTATTTAGTTTAAAAAAACTAATTAGATTTCTCTTGTTCTTTCTGAGACATAACACCAAATTATCTGCTGTCTGTATCTTGACCTGCAGAAAGCTCCAGCAGAGCCAAGCATCGTGTATTTGAGGACTTCCCTGGACGTGACTGTATGCTTGGTCTCATTCTTTACTTTTTCAGGATGGAAATGGAAAGTCACTTGGCGCTTTGGCTTTCCTGCAACAAATAACTGCCTGCTTATTGCAGGCTACATGGGAAAACCGAGCTTCCTCAGAGCCCTCCACCTTTTCCTTGCTCCCTATCTTACCTGGGCATTATGGAAGTTGATTGGGAGGTTTCACATTCAACCTAACAGAAAAGATGGTCATTCCAGAGCTGACCCATTCAATATGTCCTACTTTAAACTTTATAATGTGAGAAAATATTTTCCACATCACAGTACACTAAGACCAGAAGAAGAACACAGAAAACATTGTGACACTATGTATTCATTGGTGTCTAACTCTATATTACTCCTCAATCCTCAAACGTTATCTCACTGCATTAATGGGGTGTGGTTTCTACATTCCCAGACCAATCACTCTGGTACTAGAATAATTTTGAACATGTGTTTCTCACCCAGGTCATGACAATTGCAGTATATGAAGACACTTTAGATTGTCATGAACGTGGGCTGAGGGAGGTTCTTAACGGCAGGCAGTGAGTGAACAAAATGGAGAACAATAAGCACCTGCAAAGCAAGGACAATTCTTAAAAGCAAAATAAAACACAGAATCTTGCACAACTAGACAAGAGATGCATTCCATTATGAAGATACAATATTTAAAAGAGTAGAGTAATGACACATGAATAGACAAAATGACAAGACAGAAAAAAAATGCTCAGTAATTCCTGCACATCCATATGAAAATTTTGTCTGAGATTTCTTTTTAGTTGCACGGAAACAGTATGCATTATATAATAAATACTGTGAAAAAAGTAAATAAAAATATTGGACTCTTATATCATAACCTTGACCAAACTCCATTCCATTTAAATTTTAATGACTATTTATTACTAATATAGGACATGGAGTCACCTTAATCTTAAAACATAGAGGACAGAGATGGACAAAGATTGGTTGAGGTCTCGGGTGTAGAAGAAAATACTGGTCCCCTTGTCATTAGAAAAAACTGTCAATTTGGGCTTTTGTGAGGCCCTTCAGAAGTCGGGGCCCAGGGTATATGCCTGGTGTTCCCACCATTAAATCCACCTCTGACAAAGTACATAGAGATAGAAAATGAAAGAATGGGTAAAGGCACACAGGAGGTACAAAAGTAAGTTTACATTTTTTAGTATGTCAAACAGTTATTTGTGGGATTACTATTTTTGTACAATTGTGTAGTTTCCATATGAACAAATGTAAACCTTCTTTCACACTTATCTGTATTACATGCAAAATTATATAATAGCATACAGTACACTTGAGGGAAAAATGCACTAACAGAAATGAACAGCACTTATATCAGTGACTTCAATGAACTAGGGAGTTCCAAATTTGTCTGTGCTCAATAACAAAAATTCTTCTATACAGAACAGAGCTACAAGAAAAAATTAAAAAAGGAATTATAACAGATTTAACACAATGCCTCTCCTCTTCTAGACTGAGCATGCCTTTTTCAGAACCAATATGTTCCACCTAAGCTGACAGTGGCGCAGTGGATATAGATTTGCACTGGGAAACAGAGGACCCAGGTTTGAATTTCGAGGTTGCTGGCATGAGCACGGGCTCACCAACTTGAGAGTGCAGAGTCATTGTACTGAGCATGGGATCATACACAGGACCCCATCGTTCCTGGCTTGAGCAAAGGTTCACTCTCTCAGATGAAACCCCACCCACCCACCGTCAAGGCACATATGAGAAAGCAATAACGAAGAACTAAGGAGAATAAGGAGCCATAATGAAAAGATGAAGCTTTTCTTCTCTGTCCCTATCTGCCCCTCTCGCTATGTCTCTCTGTCTCTGTAACAGATACACACACACACACACACACACACACACACACACACACACGTACAGAACCGACAGATTCCCAGAAAACAAATCACTAAGGATACACAAAAACTTTACAGAAACGGCAACTTGGAATCAACGATATAGACAATCCTCTCTAACAAAACTATCCTTTGGACCTGCATTGAGGCATAATTCCCAAAATGCACACGAGGTGGCAGCAGAGAAACAGAAGTAACAGAGACCATTATTTTATGTGCTATGGAGCAAGTACCAGAAAACTTCAGAGGATTGAAATGATATCAAGTATGTCTCTTGCTTTCACTAATGTTAATGTTAAAAAAGTAGCAAACATTAACAAGAAATTCCTTATACTTACAACTTATAAAAGTATCTTCTAGGTAGAATTGAATTCAACATTGATAGGTAACGCACAACACCCAACTGCTGTATATTTCCAGGTGAACTGCTCTAAGCTGTCATACCCAAAGTGCACAAGAGGTGGCAGCAGAGAAGCACACTTGAAAAACATTTACCACAGACAATCCTGTATGTGCTTTCAAGCAAGTTTCAACTACCTCAAACCTTTGAAATTATATAAAGCATGTTTCTTGTTGTCATTACACTTAATCTAGTAATCAGTAATAGAAACTAACAAAAAACCCTTTCTTTTTTAACTTAAGAAATTCACTCCTAAATAACCCCCCTCAGAATTACAATTCAAGTTACAAAATACTTTAAAATTATTGGAAATAAAAAATACATAAGAAAACCTATTGAAAAATGTAGAGATGAATATATTTTAGAGAAAAAAAACATTAAAATTCACAGCCTTTCCACCCATACTAAAAACCAGGATACTAAATAAAATCCAGAGGGTAAAAGAAAAAAATGTTCACAGCCTGAGCAGGCGGTGGCGCAGAGAATAGAGAATTTGACTGAAATGCTAAGGACCCAGGTATGAGATCCCAAGGTCGCCAAATTGATCATAGTCTCATCTGGTTTGAGCAAAGCTCACCTGCTTGAGCCCAAGGTCGCTGGCTTAAGCAAGGGGTCACTCTGTCAGCTGTAGCCCCCTGGTCAAGGCACATATTAAAGAGCAGTCAATGATTAACTAAAGAGTCACAATAAAAAAACTGATGATTGATCTGTGACCTGGCACATATTGAAAAACTATCTCCATTTTTGTCTATCTTTCCCTATTTATCCCTCTCTCTTACTCTCTCCCTGTCTCTTTAAAAAAAATAGAAATGTTCACAGAGACATTTGGAGGGTTTATACCATATTTCCCTATGTATAAGACTCATCTTTTTTGCAAAATGTGGAGTTTGAAAACTGGGTGCATCTTATACAGTGGATGTAGTATTTTTTACTTGCATTTCTTGTTTATTCCCATTTGTTATAATTTTCTCAAATTTTGTGCCCCAAAATTAAGGTGTGCCTTATACAGGTAGTCCTCTTATACATGTGGAAATAGAGTACTTTATAACCTTACCACTTATTATCTCTTGAAGTGAGAATTTAAAAAACATAATTCATTCCTCTATACAATTTAAGCTGCAAAAACAACAACAAAAGAGCCATTGTCATTTTTATATTTAATTATTAATGTTAGAGAGAGGAAGATGGTGAAAACAGACAGACAGATAGACAGAAACATCAATCTGTTTCTGTATGTGCCTTGACAGAACCAAACCTATGACATTAATGTATTGGTGTGATGCTCTAACTACTGAGCTCTCTGGTGAGAGCATGCCATTGTCTTGTTTAGCAGAAAGTGACCCCTTCCTAAGATGCACTTTTTCTTGTGCCATGACAGCAGTCAAGACTGAGAGACCTCCTAAGCTTTGGACAACAGAATTTATCTGAACCTGAGTCACCACTTACAAGCTAGGTTCCTCTGGTCACAGAACACATCCCACGGTCTTTGTTTCATCACTTTTAAATTTTCTCAGTTTTATAGCTGAGAACACGCATTGCTGAAAAACCGAGACTTACATCTCAGCTCGGCCTTCCAAGAAACTGATATACTGAACCTCACCACGATCAATCAAAACTGGGATTAAAGACATTGCACTACCAAATCCACTGCTTGTCACAACTTATAATTATTTTATTTATGTATATTTTTCCTTCCTCTGTCTACCCCATGACAGTGTAGTATTCATAAAGGCTGAAAGTGTGTCTGTCTCATTCACTATAGGCAACCAGTGTCGAGCACAGTGCCTGGCAAAAATAGAAATACAATTAGTGTTTATTGAATGAGTGAATAAATAATCATTTGAATACATACAATGGTATACTAAAATGACAGACACTGTGGACACAGAGAGATATGCTTATGTGCAATCACATCTATGCACACAGAAATACACACACCCAATGTACCTGCATACATATAGAAAGTGAAATATAATATGTACACAGAAAATATGAAAAGAAATTGTACTAATATTAACAGTAGATATCTCTGTATGAAAATTTGTTGTTTTGTTTTTCTTAACATTTTTTCTTGCAATTCTGCAATAAGAATATATTTTTATAATAAAAAAGCTGTTAAAATTCAATATACTTTTCAAATCAAGGCACATCATAATTTACAATACATTAAGAAGATTTAAATAAAAGAAGTTCAAAAGGCAGAAGTAAAAATAGTAGAATGGGAAGTCATTGAGTGCAGGGACATGAGTTCCTAGCACAGTGCCTGGTATATGATGGGCACTTTCAAAGGCTTGATGAAAGCATGGCTGGAAGGAAAGAAGAAAAACAAGATTCTCAGAAAACAAATCATTATGGATACACAAAAACTTTACAGAAACAGCAAGTTGGAATCAATGTTTGTAGACAATCCTCTCTACCTAAATTTTTCTTTGGACCTGTACTGAGGCATGATCCCTAAGATGCACATGAAGTGGCACAGAAAAACACATGTAACAGAGACCATTATTGTATGTGCTATGGAGAATGTTTCTGCAATATTCAGAGGTATGAAATGATATAAAGTATGTCTCTTGCTTTCACTACAGTTAACGTTGAAACAAGTACCAAACAGTAACTAGAAATTCCTTATATTTACAAGATATAAAAGTATATTCTAGTTAGCACTGGATTCAACATTGATAGATAATGCACAACAGCTAACTGCTGTATATTTCCAGGTTAACTACACTGAGCTGTTATTCCCAAGGTGCACACAAGGTGGCAGCAGAGAAGCACACTTGGAAAACATTTACCACAGACAATCCTGTATGTTCTTTCAAGCAGGTTTCAACTACCCTAAAAAAAAGCCTTCCTTTTTAAGTTAAGAAATTCACTCCTAAATAATCCCCCCTCAAAATCACAATTCAAGTTACAAAATACTTTAAAATTAATGGAAATAATATCTACTTAAGAAAACCTATTGAAAAATGTAGTGATGAATACATTTTATGGAAAAAAAACCTTAAAATGCACAGCCTTTCCACCCATATTAAGAACCAGGATACTAAATAAAATCCAAATAATGTAAAAGAAAAAAATGTCACAGCCTGAGCAGCCGGTGGCACAGTGGATAAAGAATTTTACTGGGTGGAACATAAAAGTGAAACTAAGAGATATTGATGAGTGTGGTGGTTACAGGGGGAGGGGGAGAGGAAGATGGAAAGGGGGAGGGGGAGGGACACAAAGAAAACTAGATAGAAGGAGACAGAGGACAATCTGACTTTGGGTGATGGGTATGCAACACAAGTGAACGACAAGATAACATGGACTTGTTATCTTTGAATATATGTATCCTGATTTATTGATGCCGCCCCATTAAAAAATTATTAAAAAAAAATTTGACTGAAATGCGGAGGACCCAGGTTTGAGATCCCAAGGTCGCCAGTTTGCGCATGGGCTCATCTAGTTTGAGCAAAGCTCACCATCTTGATCCCTAAGTTGCTGGCTCAAAAAAGGGGTCACTCAGTCAGCTGTAGCCTCCTGGTCAAGGCACATATGAAAGAGTACTCAATGAACAATTAAGGCATTACAATGAAAAACTGATGCTTGATCTGTGACCAGGCACATAATAAAAAAACTATCTCCATTTCTTTCTTTCTATTTCTATCTATCCCTCTTTCTGACTCTCTTGCTGTCTTTGTAAAAAAATATGATAATAAAAATGTTCACGGAGATGTTTGGAGCATGCATACCATATTTCTCCATGTATAAGAATCATCTTTTTTGAAAAATGTGTTGTTTGAAAATTGAGTGTGTCTTTTACACTGGGTATAGTATTTTTGACTTGCATTTCTAGTTTATTAGCATTTGTTATAATTTTCTGAAATTTTGTGCCCCCAAACTGAGGTGCGTCTTATACAAGGAGGCATCTTATACATATGGAAATATGCTACTTTACAAACTTACCAGTTATTTCCTCTTTGGGTGAGATTTTGAAAAACATAATTTATTCCTCTATGCAATTTAAGCTGCAAAAACAACAACAAAAAAGCCATTGTTATTTTTTTATTTAATTATTAATGATAGAGGGAGTAAGAGGGGGGAAACAGACAGACAGATAGGCAGAAACATCAATTTATTTCTGTATGTGCCTTGACCCAGGACCAAACCTATGATATTAGTATATGGGTGTGATGCTCTAAATACTGAGCTCTCTGGTGAAAGCAAGCCATTGTCTTTTGGGGGAAAAAGTTACTAGAGAAAACCTGAGGCAATTAAAAAATAAAATAATAATCTAGTCTGCTGTGGTGACAACACCAGAAGACTTTTCTTTGCTCTTGATGGTCAGGGGCATAAATATTATTTATCATTGTTTAGCAGGAAGTGACCCCTGTCATAACATGAACTTTTCCTTCTGCCATGGCAGCAGTCCAGACTGAGAGTAATCCTAAGCTTTGTACATCAGAATTTATCTGAGCCTGGGTCACCACTTACAAGCTAGGTTCTTTTTGTCACAGAACACCTCCCAGGGTCTTTGTTTCATCACTTGTAAATTTTCTCAGTTTTATAGCTGAGAAAATGCATTGCTGAAGAACCGAGACTTATGTCTCAGCTCTGCCTTTCAATAAACTGATATACTAAACCTCGCCATGATCAATCAAAACTGGGACCAAAGACATTGCACTACAAAATCCAGTGCTTGTCACTACTTATAATTATTTTATTTATGTATATTTTTCTTTCCTATGTCTACCCCATGACAGTGTAGTATTCATAAAGACAGAAAGTGAGTCTGTGTCATTCACTATAGGCAACCAGTGTCAAGCACAGTGCCTGGCACATTATAGAACTACAATAAGTGTTTATTGAATGAATGAATGAATAAATAGTCATTTGCATACATACACAGATATACACAAATGACAGACATTGTGGACATGGAGAGATATTCTCATGTGCATTGCACATCAATGCACACAGATGTACACACATGCAATATGCCTGAGTACATATAAATAAAGAAATATCATTTGTACACAAAGAATATTGAAAGAAAATGTCATAATATTAACAGTAGATATCTCTGTATGAAAATTTGTTGTTTTGTTTTTATTATCATTTTTTCTTGCACTTCTGCAAAAAGAATACAGTTTTTATAATAATAAAGCTTGACATAAGTCAAAAACCATGGCAGAAACACGTTTTTTTTTGTAGGCCTCAGTTTTCTCATTCATTCTATAAATATTACTAAGCACCTACTATCTGCTAAGCTCCATAGTAGGCACTGGGGATCCAGTGATAGTTAAAACTCATTCCCTTTTGCTTAAAAGCAACAAGTCAGGTGGTGAATCCAAATAATGCCTAGGTGCTACAACAGAGAAAAACATCTTGAGCACCATAGTGAGATAAGAAACTATGGAGAACCCAGATGATATAAGGCTAATACCACCTATTCATAATATATTTATCATTGTTTTTCTCCTAAAGTTAGAAGCAGAATGCAGTGAGACTCCACACATGCACCAGACAGGGATCCACCTAACATGCCCACCAGGGGGCAATGCTCTGCCCATCTGGCATGTTGCTCTGTTGCTACAGGAGCCATCCTAGCACCTGAGGCAGGGGCCATTGAGCCCTCTTTAGTGCCCATGGCTAAATTTGCTCCAATGGAGATTTTGCTGCTGGAAGCAAGAGAGAAATAGAAAGAAATCAGAGGGGCAAAGTTGAAGAAGCAGATGGGTGACTCTTCTGTGAGTGCTAGCCAGAAATTGAAAACAGGACTTCCAGAAACTTGGCCTGACACTCTATCGCTGAGCCAATTAGCCAAGGCCACCACCTTTTTGCAATTTAAAGTGAAAACAGAAATGTTAAAAATAGTAGAAAACAGAGATGAAAATAGCATCTTCCCGAATTATCTGATGAAAACATTCTAGATAATTGAGGCTGTTTCTCCTGTTTTTGTGTTTAAGCCTTAATGATTCTATAAAAACTGGTTCACATGGCCAAGTCAAAGAGAACTCAGGTCTATAAGAGCTCATCGGCATCCACTCTTGCTTCAGTGTGTCCAAGCTTTGGAAGAAAGACACAGAAATAAAGGAAACACAGGGAGACAACTGTGAAGCAGAAAACCAGAAGGTTGTATAGGCAGACCTCATTCTATTGTGTGTAGCTTCATTGTGCTTCATAGATGTTGCCCCAATTTTTTCTTCCTTTTAAAACTGAAGTAAAAAACCCTCCTCTAGTAAATTTTTATTACAGCTCAATCTATTGCATTGTTGGTCTGGAACCAAAGCAGCAAACTATCCAAGGTTTGCCTCTGACTATTTCTAAGGTCTGGGGCTATATATCCTTACACTTGTTCATTCAGTCATTCAATGTAACCACATCACATCATTTGGAAAGGTCAGAAAATTATCTTCCTTATTGAGGCATAAGGTATATCTCAACCCACAAATAAATCCACTATCACCATAACAACTCGCTTTTTTGTGCACTCAGCGCCCACTAGGGCCTGAAGTTTCAATCGCTACAGACAAAAAAGCTTGGCAACCTTCACAGGAGCCTTTCCCTCCTACTTGATTAACTCCTATACATTACTCAAAGCCCACGTTTAGGCTCTGCCTCTCTGAAGTCTTCCCTGTGTCTGTAGGAGGGGCTGTACCACATCGAAATGCCTTCTTTAGATATTGTACTATTCTGTGAATGTTCCCCATTTAAACTGTCAATTTCCTTAAGAGTCTGCCAGTTTGCATCCCCAGCACTCAGCCCGACGTCCTCCACAGTATAGGCTGAATGGCAGCATTTTCATAGATGAGAGAAAGCAAGCCTCCTCTAGATGGACTGAGGAGCTCAGGAACAAACAGGTCTTCCCAGTTGTTCATACCCAAAGCTGTGTCCATCATTCTTTGCATCCAGTGACCCTGGAAAAGCAGAGAGCAAAGGCTGAGTTCTCCCCAAGATTCGGGAAACAATGACGAGAACCCAGATTCCGCCAGCGCGGCCTCAGAAGCGCCTCTGGGCCAAGACAGCCAGGAGGTGGGCAGAAAGATGCACAGGGAGGCGGTGACAAGACAGGCAGCTACAAAACCTCCCCAAGCCCAAGAGCGGCCTGCGGTTCAACAGGAAAAACTGGCCATCTTCACAGTCACATGACCGCTGAGGCTATGGGTTCTTTCCACACTTTACTTCCGCCCTGGTGGCCCACATTTGGTAGGCTGAGGAGCACTCACAGAGCCCAGGCAGCAGCTTTCACAGCCACCATGATGGCTACTGGGTGGGGGCGGTGCAGGGCGGGAGAACAAATATGCGCAGGGTGTGGAGGAGCAAATGACACAGGGGGGGTGGCAATTAGGGTGGAGCGGAAGGTGCGGGGTGGTACGGTGCTAGGATGACAGTGTGGGGCAGAGGGTGAGGAGTGATTAGGGTGAAGGGAGAGATAGTGAGGCAGGGAGAGGAGCAGGGATGGCATGGGGCAGGGGCAGGGCAGGACATGGGGGCGAGGCACTTGGACACAAGGTAAAAGAGAGGAAATATGGATTCGAGAGAAAGCTGAAGGTTTCTTACGGCAGACTTTCTGCAATATGCAGCGGGGCACGGTGAGGGGCAAGGACAGCGAGAGGTGGGGACTTCCAGAAGCCAGGGCAGTGCAGGGCACAGAGGATCTGCTTTGAATGTAAGAAAGAAGTGTTCAGAAAACAGCCTACTCGTGCCCTTTCTGTGAAAGGAAATTTTATTCATGTCTCATGGTCGTTGTGATGGAAGAAACAGCATGGGTCACCTCAGTGAATTTTAGTTTAGAAAAAGAAAATCCTTGATTGGGAAAGACATATTATGGCGACATCACGGAAATGGCGCCATGAGCAGCGTGTCCGACAGATCTCCCCAAAATCATAACAAATTTATCAACTAGAAACAGAAAAATTTATCCTCGGAGCATTCCGGAGTTCCACACAAACTGAAAGCAAAAGGACTGTTATCACTTGAATCTGAGAGACGAGGGTGTGGAGGAAGCTACCGCAGGGACATTCATTCAAGCCGCGGAGGGAGTGCACCTGTGCTGAGTCAGCCCACACTCGGAAGCGGCGAGCAGCCGCCGGCGTGCGCCCGGTCTGGTTGCAGAGCGAGCACCGCTAATGTTCCCAGTGGCTCGCGCACTGCGTGTGAGAGTCCCCAGTCACCGGTGCCAGGACCACCCCATTCACGTGCGTGCCCTGGGCATTCCACACACCCAGAGTGCCCTACTGGCCCGCACACCCAGGGTGCCCCATTATCCTGCGCCCAGTGCGTCCCAGCCGCCAGCAGCGGGGCGAGCAGGAGAGGCGCCAGGGCGGTCTTCCCTACTTGGGAGATTCTCTCCGTAGGCGGGGCACCTCACCCAGCCATTCAAGCTAACAATCAAGCCTTGGGGGAGGGGCGCTCAGGCAGCCTGAAATACCTTCGGGAGCACAGCTGCGGACCCAATCACTGAAATTAGCTTAACCCATAAAATCTGCGCACCCACGGGTTCTAATTGATAAGATCTCTCTCAGTTCAGCGATCCAAGACAAGAGGCATGATATTTTTTAGTGCCTCTCGCTAAAGGGGCGGGGGCAACTTCTGATTGATAGAGCCTCCATATTCAGGGATAAACGCTAACAAGAGGGACTTGGCAGATAATAAGATCTATACTACACTAGTCGCAAGCAGAGACGAGTGCCTCTTCTTCCCAGCCAAAACAGGCTACAAAGTGTGGAAAGCCTGGGTTGAGTGGTCCAACTGAATGCTAGGCGCTGAACAGTCACCTTGACAACAAATGACTCCCACCCCCGCCTGATTACACTGGAGGCTCTGACTGCCAGAGCCTTTCCCAAAGCCTTGCACTGAGTGGGGATAGAGTGGGGATTTCCCAGCTCTTTGAGCCTCTTACTCGCCAGGCAGAAGCAGTTGCAGCCTTATAGCTGGATCACCAGGCTGCTAATTCAGGAAGGGGGGACTAGGAGAGAGACTCCAGGAAAGCAAACTCTCTCATCGTTGGACCCTGCAAACGCCAACAAGCCTTGACTACCAGCAAGACTAAAGCCAATTATATGACATTGCCATAGAATCCCATCAACTGCAAATCCCTACCTAAGTGTGACACAGGGGCAGAGCCTGGGGTACAGAGTCATCGACCAGGAAGAGGTAGAGATAAGAAAAGGGAAGAAGAAGTTAACCTCTCAAAATCAAGAAAAATCCACAGACTTTACAATTTGTTCCACTAATTTTTTGTTGTTGTTGTTTGTTTCTTCTATCTTATTGCCTTTATTATTATTATTATTTCTATTTCCTCCACCTCGGTCCTTCTATTCTCTGCCCATCTTATGCTTCCCTTTTCTTGAACTACACTACCCATGAGTGTTACATTTTATTTCTCTTCTTCATCCTCACCCTCCTTTAAGGTTATACTCCAAAACACTTAACTCTCATTCTCTCCTCTTCTGTTTTTTTTTTGTTTTGCTTTATTTTGTTTTTTTCTCTTCCTTTTTTTTCTTCCTTCGTTTTTCTCTTTTTCTTATTTTTTCCTTTCTATTCGTTTTTTCTTTTCTCATTTTACTTTCCTCCCATTTAATCCTCAATCACAAACAAATTAGTTAATTTGGGACTCAAGGGTTTTTTTTGGCTTTATTTTTCTTTTTCACTTTTGTTTTTGTTTTTTTTCTTGTTTGTTTGTTTATTTTTTGTGGCATTTTGGGTACTTTTTACGTTGCTACTTAACTCACTAGCATTCCTCCCAACCCAAGGTCTCCATTGTATTTAGTCTTCGCTACACTTAATACAACAGATTTTTACTTATTATTTTTATTTTTTCTTCTTTATTATTCTTTTTTTTTCCTCCTTTTTTCTGGTTCCCTCTTATCCCTCTCATTATATCTCTTAGTCGACCATCACTTACAAGCAAATCATCTTATGCTTGTCTAAGATTTTCTTCCTTTTTTTTTTGCATTTAGTAGGTCCCTACTCCCTTTTTTTGCACCTTGAGCTCTTCACCCCAAATCAGGCCCTCCATTATAGGCAGTTTTTGTTCCATTTAGCATAATATAATTCACAGGTCATCATGATATTTCCCTGAGGATGGGAGAGGAGGGAAAGAGAAGAAAGAAAAAAGGGAGAAATAATAAATTATTACAGTTTTTTTTTGTGGGGTGTTTTACCTTTTTTTTTTACTTTTTACTCTTTATTAATTCTAATTAGTGCTATCAACAAGAACACCCTCAGATGCCAATAAGAAAGAGGAAATTGAATATTATGGATACAAAAAAAAGAGAGGTAACACAAATCGATGTGGAAAAATATATGGAGAAAAGACTTAACATATTGGAAGCCTTCGAGCTAAATGACAAAGAATTTAAAATAGAAATCTTAAAAATACTCAGAGATATACAAGAAAACACAGAAAGGCAATTTAGGGAGATCAGAAAACAACTCAATGAACACAAAGAATATATTACCAAGAAAATTGAAACTATAAAAACAAATCAAACAGAAATGAAAAACTCAATTCACGAGCTGAAAAACGAGGTAACAACCTTAGCTAACAGAACAGCCCAGATTAAAGATAGGATTAGTGAAATAGAAGACAAACAACTTGAGGCACAACAGAGAGAAGAAGAAAGAGACTCAAAAATAATAAAAAATGAGAAAGCCCTACAGGAATTGTCTGACTCCATCAGAAAGAATAACATAAGAATAATAGGTATATCAGAGGGAGAAGAGAAAGAAAATGGAATGGAGAATATACTCAAACAAATAATAGATGAGAACTTCCCAAGCCTGTGGAAAGAACTAAAACCTCAAATTCAAGAAGCAAACAGAACACAGAGTTTTCTTAACCCCAACAAACCCACTCAAAGGCACATCATAATAAAGATGACACAAACCAATGACAAAGAAAAAATTCTCAAGGCAGCCAGGGAAAAGAAGAGTACAACATATAAAGGAAGGCCTATTAGATTATCATCAGAATTCTCAGCAGAAACTTTACAAGCTAGAAGAGAGTGGAAACCAATATTTAGAGTCCTGAAAGAGAGGAACTTTCAGCCAAGAATACTATACCCATCAAAGCTATCCTTCAAGTACCAAGGAGATATAAAAACATTCACAAATACAGAAAAGATGAGAGTATTTATCAACAGAAAGCCCCCACTCCAGGAAATAATAAAGGGAGTTTTCCAACCAGATTCAAAGAACAAAAGAAAACAACACCACAAGTAACAGCTCCACCAAGAACACAATAAAACCAAACTTAAACTGTGACAACAAAGGAAAAAAAGGGGGAGAGGATGGAGATTAACAGTAGCAAAGGACGATAAAGTGCAGAAATACTCATAAGATAGGGTACTACAATGAATATGGTAGATACCCTTTTCATTACTTAATGGTAACCACCCTTGAAAAAACCACCACAAAAACACTTTACTTAAAAAAGGTAGCAACAGAGGAAAGAAGTATGGAACACAAACAAAGAAAAACAAATGATAGAAAAACAAAAGAGAAGAATCAAACAAGATACAAAACTAACAAAAGCAATTTATAAAATGGCAGCAGGGAACCCACAAGTGTCAATAATTACACTAAATGTAAATGGATTAAACTTACCAATAAAAAGACACAGAGTAGCAGAATGGATTAAAAAAGAAAACCCAACTATATGCTGCCTACAAGAAACACATCTAAGCAACAAGGATAAAAACAAATTCAAAGTGAAAAGCTGGAAAACAATACTCCAAGCAAACAACACCCAAAAAAAGCAGGCGTAGCAATACTCATATCTAATAATGCTGACTACAAGACAGAAAAAGTACTCAGAGACAAAAATGGTCATTTCATAATGATTAAGGGGAAGTTGAATCAAGAAGACATAACAATCCTTAATATATATGCACCAAACCAAGGAGCACCAAAATATATAAGAGAGCTACTTATTGACCTTAAAACAAAAACTGACAAAAATACAATCATACTTGGAGACTTCAATACACTGCTGACGGTTCTTGATCGGTCATCCAAACAGAGAATCAATAAAGATATAGTGGCCTTAAACGAAATACTAGAACACCTGGATATGATAGACATCTATAGGACATTTCATCCCAAAGCGACAGAGTATACATTTTTCTCTAGTGTACATGGAACATTCTCAAGAATTGACCATATGTTGGGCCACAAAGAAAATATCAGCAAATTTAGAAAAATTGAAATTGTACCAAGCATATTATATGATCATAAAGACTTGAAACTAGAATTCAACTGCAAAAAAGAGGGGAAAAACCCACAAAAATGTGGAAACTAAACAACATACTTCTAAAAAATGAATGGGTCAAAAAAGAAATAAGCGCAGAGATCAAAAGATATATACAGACAAATGAAAATGATAATACGACATATCAGAATCTCTGGGATGCAGCAAAAGCAGTAATAAGAGGAAAGTTCATATCATTTCAGGCCTATATGAACAAACAAGAGAGAACCCAAGTAAACCACTTAACTTCACACCTTAAGGAACTAGAAAAAGAAGAACAAAAACAACCCAAAACCATCCAAAGAAAGGAGATAATAAAAATCAGAGCAGAAATAAATGAAATAGAGAACAGAAAAACTATAGAAAAGATTAATAGAACAAGGAGGTGGTTCTTTGAAAAGATCAACAAAATTGACAAACCTCTGGCAAGACTCACCAAGGAAAAAAGGCACAGGACTCAAATAAATAAAATCCAAAATGAAAGAGGAGAGATCACCACAGACATCATAGATATACAAAGAATTATTGTAGAATACTATGAAAAATTTTATGCCACCAAATACAACAATCTAGAAGAAATGGATAAATTCCTAGAACAATACAACCTTCCTAGACTGACTCATGAAGAAGCAGAAAGCCTAAACAGACCAATCAGCAGGGAGGAAATAGAAAAAACTATTAAAAACCTCCCCAAAAATAAAAGTCCAGGCCCAGACGGTTATACTAGTGAATTCTATCAAACATTCAAAGAAGACTTGGTTCCTATTCTACTCAAAGTCTTCCAAAAAATTGAAGAAGAAGCAGTACTTCCAAACACATTTTATGAGGCCAACATAACCCTCATACCAAAACCTGTCGAGGATGGCACAAAGAAAGAAAACTACAGACCAATATCTCTAATGAATACAGATGCTAAAATACTAAACAAAATACTGGCAAACCGAATACAACAACATATTAAAAAAATAATACATCATGATCAAGTGGGATTCATCCCAGAATCGCAAGGATGGTTCAACATATGCAAGACGGTTAATGTAATACACCATATCAACAAAACAAAGAACAAGAACCACATAATCTTATCAATAGATGCAGAAAAGGCTTTTGATAAAATACAACACAATTTTATGTTTAAGACTCTCAACAAAATGGGTATAGAAGGAAAATATCGCAACATGATAAAGGCCATATATGATAAACCATCAGCCAACATCATATTAAACGGCATAAAACTGAGGACTTTCTACCTGAAATCAGGAACAAGACAGGGTTGTCCACTCTCTCCACTCTTATTTAACGTGGTGCTAGAAGTTCTGGCCAGAGCAATCAGACAAGACAAAGAAATAAAAGGCATCCATATCAAAAAAGAAGACGTAAAGGTATCACTTTTTGCTGATGATATGATCCTATACATCAAAAACCCGAAGGACTCCACAAAAAGATTATTAGAAACAATAAACCAATACAGTAAGGTCGCAGGATACAAAATTAACATACAAAAGTCCATAGCCTTTCTATATGACAACAATGAAATATTAGAAAACGAACTCAAAAAAATAATCCCCTTCACGATTGCAACAAAAAAAATAAAATACCTAGGAATAAACATAACAAAGAACGTAAAGGACCTATATAATGAAAATTACAAAGCATTGTTAAGGGAAATCGAAAAAGATACATTGAGATGGAAAAATATTCCTTGTTCTTGGGTAGGAAGAATAAATATAATCAAAATGGCCTTATTACCCAAAGCAATATACAAATTTAATGCAATTCCCATCAAAATTCCTATGAGATTTTTTAAAGAAATGGAACAAAAAATCATCAGATTTATATGGAAATATAAAAAACCCCAAATAGCCAAAACAATCCTAAGGAAAAAGAATGAAGCTGGGGGCATTACAATACCTGACTTTAAACTATATTATAGGGCCACGACAATCAAAACAACATGGTATTAGCAGAAAAATAGACACTCAGGCCAATGGAACAGAATAGAAAGCCCAGAAATAAAACCACATATATATGGTCAAATAATCTTTGATAAAGGGGCCAAAAACACACAATGGAGAAAAGAAAGCCTGTTCAACAAATGGTGTTGGGAAAACTGGAAAGCCACATGCAAAAGAATGAAACTCGACTACAGCCTGTCCCCGTGTACTAAAATTAATTCAAAATGGATCAAAGACCTAAATATAAGACCTGAAACAATAAAGTACATAGAAGAAGACATAGGTACTAAAATCATGGAAGAAGAAGCAATACTTCCAAAGACATTTTTTTAATAATTTTATTTTTTAATGGGGCAACATCAATAAATCAGGATACATATATTCAAACATAACAAGTCCAGGTTATCTTGTCTTTCAATTATGTTGCATACCCATCACCCAAAGTCAGATTTTTTTCTGTCACCTTCTATCTAGTTTTCTTTGTGCCCCTCCCCCTCTCCCTTTCCCTATCCCTTTCCCCCCTCCCCCCATAACCACCACACTCTTATCAATGTCTCTTAGTTTCACTTTTATGTCCCACCTACGTATGGAATAATGCAGTTCCTGTTTTTTTCTGATTTACTTATTTTGCTTCGTATCATATTATCAAGATCCCACCAATTTGTTGTAAATGATCCGATGGAAAGAAAATGTCATAATATTAACAGTAGATATCTCTGGATGAAAATTTGTTTTTTTGTTTTTCTTATGATGTTTTCTTGCAATTCTGATATAAAAATAGAGCTTTTATAATAAAAAGCTGTTAAAATTCAATATACTTGTGAATTCAAAGCACATTATATTTTAAAATAAATTATGAAGATTTAAATAAAAGAAGTTCAAAAGACAGAAGTAAAAATAGTAGAATGGAAAGACATTGAGTGCAGGGACCTGAGTTCCTAGCACAGTGCCTGGTATATGATGGGCACTTTCAAATATTTTATGAAAGTATGGCTGGAAGGAAATAAGAAAAAAAAAAGATGAAAGAAGGCCGATAGAAAAATCCAGGGAGGGAAAGTGGAAGAAAGAAAGAAATAAAAAGAAAAACAAATCATAGCTAGAGAAAAAAATTGGAGAAGAAAAAGAGAGATTAATCACAATTGTACACATTCATACTTTTTGATATCCCAAATTTACAATATAAATTCTCAACATTTCTCAAACATTCAGAAAATATTTGTAGAGCATTAAACAATACATGAAACTTACTGTCTCTAAATGTTAAATTTTTGGACTCCTGAACTTTCTGGATTTGATAAACATAATCAAGAGAGGACTGAATAAAATGTTCCTCTGTTTGTTCTCCTGCAGGTCTAATTGTAGAATGGTAGCAAATGTCACAAATTAGTACTGTAATTCATGCAAGTCAGTGCTTATTGAGTGAACAGAATGCTGGAACTAGATGAGAGTTTAGGCACCATGGTGTGATCTGATCCCTTTATTTTACAAATAGGGAACATGAAGCCAAGAGATAAAAAGCGATTAATTCAAGAGTTCCAGTTTCTGGTTCTAAAAGTCAGAAGCATGGAAATTATCATGCCCATCCTCACAGAAGAAAAAAATAAACAAGGCAAAAATAAACTACTCCTCCTGGATCCAACTAGTTTATGTCAGAGAAACAACAAATGTCTCAAAAAGTGTATATAAACATTTGCATATGAGGAACAAGAGCATATCAGAGCAAAATTCTGTTGCTGCAGCCAATATCAGACTTTAATTAAGAACTCTACAGTGGGTCCAAGATGGTGGCACATGTGGACACTGAGCTTGCACACTCCCCAATACCCATCCAATGTATCACTTTACTTAGAACAATTCCTCCTGAAAGACAACCAGAAACAATTAAATAGCTTCTGCACAACAAGGTAATAAAGAGAGACAGACAGAAAGAGAGAGAGAGAGAGAGCATAGTAAAGGCTGAGGAAACATGAGAGTTCTGCAGGAGGAGAAGGATCTGCTCAGGACTGAAGAGACCAATGAGCCCCACTGCTTACACCTCCCAGGCACGTGTTTAGAAGACAGCAGCTACATCCAGCCTCTATGGCCAACTGCTGAACACTGCAGCACATCCACAGCCAACCCTCCTAGAGCTAAATACAACAAAATGATGAGGGCAGCATAGCCTGTATAAAGAGAGCTCTTCTTCTCAGATATCAACCCAGCAAGTATGTATGGTGGGGGACATTTCACCCACTGAGCTGCATGTGCATGTGAGGCTCCACACCTAGAGAGAGTGTGGAGCTGGCAAAAACACTCTGGTACCAGCTGCAGCACTATTCAACCCAGAGAAAGTGCAGAGATAGTGGGTCACTACTGGGATTCACATCCTGGATAATGTGAAGCCATCAAATGGGCCCTAGTTTGAACACAGGACTGCCTGATCAGAGAAAGTGCAGAGATTGGGGGTGCTGCTGCTCACACTGGTAGGCTGCTCTAACCAATAAAAAGCACAAAGCTAGCAAAAACTTGCGGCCCAATGTGGAGTGAGTTGGGCAATGCTTTGTATGGGCACAGGGCTTCCAAGCCATAAGAAGGTGAATAATTAACAAATTAAGGATGCATATACCCAAGAAACCCCACTAGGACAAAGGGTGGTCTAATGGGGGGTGAGATACAAGAAAGCAACCAGGTAACACAGTGCAGACCCTGCTCTGAAAACAGAAAATTAAAACAGGATATACTAAGAAAATATAATGCAGCCCCTTTTACACTGAGCAGCCTTGCTCAGATTAAAAGTGCAAGAAGGCTCACACACCACAAGAGGCCAATTCAGAACCCACTCAGGCCAGGTGATATGACAGGCACTGTGTGCACCTCCCCTGCGACAACAAGCAGGCTGAAACTATTTTAACACACAATGTAACAAAGACAACATTTTCAAGACTGGGTAAGATGACTATTTTATTCAACTTAAAGGAACAAAAACAGAAAGTCAAGCAAAATGGAGAGACAGAAGAATATACCCTAAATGAAGGAACAGAATGAGAATTGGTGCTTCTCATCTCTCTGTCTGTTCCTATCTGTCCCTCTCTCTGTCACAAAAAAAGAAGAGTAGAGAAAAAAAATAAAACAAAAACGAAGGACAGTATCATTTCTGTTAAGGCTAAAGAGTTTTGCTTGATCTAGAGCCATCGAAGAGCACCCAAATCTCTCCAAGTTATATGTTTCCCACTGAGTTGAACTTTCCCCTTTCTCTTGTAGGAACAGGATCTATCAAAACAGCTCATCAGTCATGATTTGATAACAGTTATGAGCAAAGACCTGATGAGCACTAGTCATTCCAAGAGACACATGGGCAAGGCTGAGCCCTCTATGCTCAAACTGTCATTTTCCACTCACCAATCATATGCCCCTAATTTCCTCTGAGAAGTCCCAAGAGAATGTAATAGAGGCCACGTGTTTTTCCCATTATTTTCCATGGTGGCAATAGAGTAGTTGTATTTCTTATCTCTAAAAACTTGAGGAAAGGGGACATCTCTTTTACTATAACAGTGGAAGAAACTATGAATGACAGATAGTACTTGATTATCATCTGGTGTAGACTACAATCTTTGTAAAATTGTCATAAAGAGATATAACTACACACATACATATAGACACATATGTATATGTATATTATTGTGTAATAAGGAAAGTAAAATTTTTCTCAGTTAATACAAAAATGTACCTGTTGGAGATTAACATTTTTATTAAAGAACACTCTGATGGAGTCTCCTGTAAATTGACATACATGACCTGTGATAAATGTAACGAGTTATGGCTTATGTGTTTGCTTCCACACTTTTTTTTTCTCAGCTAATTTTTAGCATTTTCCTTTTGTACAGCCAACTATGCCACCCACAGACAACAATTTTATTGTAATGCACATTCCTTGTATCTCAAGGCTGTACCTGCTTCTTATAACTTGCAAAAGCCTAGAGCAAACAGAAATGACTCAAGTTGTGCTTTCAGAGGAAATCGGGTGGGGGAATCAAACAATTTCTATCAGTTTTTAACACTGGATCAGTCACATATCCAGAAGTAATAATACTCAGAAACTGCTCAAATCAAAATGTCGTAGTAGAAAGGATGTCAACCATATTCTTTTATGTATGAAGCACCAGGTTGTGGCCTTCTCACCCTTGATTTTACCATCAAAGGAAAGAATCACTGTGTCCATTAGTGAATGTGGTGGCCCAAAATTTTATTGATTAAAAAGACTTTTGAGATTAACTGTAGTTTTCTGGTCAAAGTAACCACCAACCTCATCCAGGGGTGGCATTCGCAAAAGAAAAAGAAAGAGCATTTAACTTGTGCATAGAAAGCTGCCTTAGAACACATTCAGAAGTAGCCTGTACATGGTCAAATGTCCACAATCTGAGGTGGACAGGATGCTACTAGACCATCCAGAGCAGAGAACGTTCAGATTCACATAAACTAGGCTTGGCATTTGCTCACACAAACCTCTTGTAGAGATGAAGAAAAATATAGTAACACTGACTTATGCAAAGCTTTAACATATTCATAAAATAACACATCCTCTCATTCTCATCTTCTCTTTAAATTAAACTTTTTAAAAAATTTTAATAAAAAAATTAGGAGAATATAATGGGATATCTGTGCATTCACAAACTTGAGAAATAAAATATTATAAATACCGATGAAGCCTTTCTCAAATGTATTTTCTTCCTTTCCTACCCCACAGCAAATCACTATTCCGAACTTCTCAGTTCCTTTTTCTCATGCATGACACTCTTTACCACGTAGCTATAATCTATAAACAATACATAGTATTGATGTTTTTAATTACATAAATATAATAGCACTGTACTGTGAATGTCACATCTGTAGCTTGTATTCTTTTCTCTCAACATGATGTATTCCAGATTAAGTAGGCAATGAGTATTAAGATTTCTCAGCAGAGGACTGAGAACAATTTTTTCCTGTATTGTCTTAGACCACTGTCAACTTAGGAACACTCAGGTAAATGAATAATAACTGAAATCACTTTAATCCACACTAAGTCACTTTAAGTCACTTTAAGCCCCACTAAGGTTGTTACTGGGTTCAAGTAAATATATACGTGTCAATATTCTTCAAAAAATTAGAAAGCAGATTGTCTCCCTTTTTATATATTTTGTACACCATTTCTTCTTTCATAAATATTTGCACACCATCCCACATCACTTTATCCTTTCTAACTCTAGGACAGAGAAATATATAGACACCAAATATCTTACAGTAGAAAGGAATTAGAGAAGATGAATTAATTATGTCTGATCCTAGAAAAATGGGAGTCATCTTTGAAGACTTAGGTTAGAATTAATAGAAAAGACTGAGTGCCTGAATCCTTCCAAAGCAGTCCCACTACATTACATTATAGGGTCTGTCCCCATGAAGTGTCAGCCCCAAGAAGGCAGGGGTGGGTAAAAATAGGTTAAATTACCAGTCATAATTACCTAAAATCTTCCAAAAGTTTTTATCTTGTCATTTTTATACCTGAGGCTAAATGTATCATCAGCATGCTTTAATTGTATAAGTTAGGGGCCTGTACCACTGTGCTGACAGAGCACCAGGCAGTTCCTGGGGCTATTCTGTCATAGCTACACATCAAGAATCTTCATTGATTCACAAATACTGCTTTGTTTTGGCCATGAAAGGGAAAAAAACTAATGTGTCAAAAGTCAGTATATTACTTTACAATAATAAATATAACTGCTTAGGAGAACAGATTATATCAGTTGCCAAGCTTGGCATCTTCTATGACACAGAGTTCTAAAGTCTCAGTGAATACATTTCATTTTCAAATCACAGAAGTCTTTGCCTCTTTGCAGCATTGCAAGTGTTCTTGTCATTGTCAGCCAGAAGAAATGTCCTGCTTGACATTGACCAAGCTTACCTTTCCCAGAGGGCCATTTTACACTTAAGAGGCTGCTAAGTAAAATTATGAATCTCCAGTTTCAATCCCCATTGAATCCTTGCTGATTTTTCCATTAGTTCTCATTCTTAAAAACTGATCTGGCGAAGCCTTGATCCCTAAAGCATAACTTATGAGGGTACTAAACAGTATGTGTAAAATCAGTGAATTGAGATTAGTGCCAAAAAATCTAAGGGGGCTCTTTCTATATGAAAATTTGTACTTATAGGCATCTGAGAATTAATAAAAAATTTGTATCCAGTGAAAGAGGCAAATCTCTTCAAGAAACTTATTATACAGTAGTTCATCATCAAATGTGTTAATTTTAAAAAGTATATATCAACTCAAATTGGTGAAAATATACACAATTAATTATATTAATGACACACATACTTTAATAAAGGAAATTCAAGTGACATAAATCTTCTGTGACATTTTTACTAATATTCATCCATATCAGAATGTATGAGTTGAAAAAACAGTAATGGATTTTTAGGCAAATCATACAATGGTGTTCAAATTGACTTTTTAAGGCTAAAATAACCAAACTATTACTGCACAATTCATCAGGACATTAGAACATATGATCAAACAAGTAAGTTTTTTTCTTTTTTCTGACAGAGAGAGAGAAAGAGAGAGAGAGAGAGGGAACGATAGAGACAAACAGGCAGAAAAAGAGATAGATGAGAAATATCAGTTCTTCACTGCAGCAACTTAGTTCTTCACTGATTGCTTTCTCATATGTGTTGATAGGGAGGCTACAGTGGAGTGAGTGACCTCTTGCTCAAGCCAGTGATCTTGGGTTCAAGACAGCAACCATGGGGTCATGTCTATGATCCCACACTCAGGACAGAGACCCCATAATGGTACAAATTTTCTGCTATAACATAAATAAGATCTGAGGATCTAAAGTATAACGTGGCAGCCTGACCAGTGATGTTAAAGTAGATAAAGCATTAACCAGAAATACTGAGGTGCCTGGTTGAAAACCTTGTGGTTATTAGCTCAAGCATGATATCAACAATATGATCTCAAGGTTTCTGGCTTGAGCCCAAGGTTGCTGGCTCAACATAAGCAACCCAGTCAAGGCACATATGAGAAGCAAACAATGAACAACTATAGTAACTGGACACCTTTTTCTTTTAGGCATGATTCTTTCCACCATTTTACATGAAAGGTTGAGGCATGCAATCACTAAAGCTTTTATTTCTGCATGTTGGAAAGGGGTCCTGTCACATCAGGACTTGATAGATGTATAATTATCACATTTTTGGTTGTTAGAATAGAGAAGATTTTCCCTATAGTAATCAAAAACCTCTATGAAAAAAAAAAGAAATAAGTAACATAATTTATAGAAACATAGTATCTTTGCTTTATAGGCAGATAAAATTTATAATATGTTATCTGGTGCTACACAGTATAGAAAAATTTTGTTTTTTTAACAAAGTAAAATAGAAACAAATTTGCATCAATATCAAAAATTTTTACTTTAAGACAAAACTAATTCCCTTTCGCTCAAAAACTTATACCAGTATATCATACATTTTAATTCAAATAGAACATATCTTTGTTTCATTTTATACAGAGTTCATTTTGTTATTGATTTTTCTGTAGCTTTATTGATATTTAATAGAATTCTAATCTTTTAAGAAAATTTTAATTCTGGTAAAAACCAAAATTAAGTAATTGTATATGTTATGCCAGTATTCTTTACATTAATATTCATGAACAAAATCAATTTTGTTCTTGGTTGAGCTGTATTTACTGGTAGCATGATTATTTTTAATATTTTTCACAAGACATATTTACTAGTTGTCATTTATATGCTTAGTGTTTTGGTAATATAAAGCGAAGCAGAAATAAACTTATAATTCTAATTCTCACGCAAACTCCCACTGCCCTACACCACAAAAATATCTTTTAAAAAACCCACAATGTTACCTACCAAAACATTCCTCTGCTGGTCCACTGTATATAGACTATTTCAGGTCTTACCTTTTTCTCTCAGTTCTATGGCAGTACCTCCCAAGTGGCTGCTGGAGCAATTTAAATTGCATCAGCATGACTAGAAGAAGCAGACATTATCTCAGGTGAATTTTCAGATAAGGTAAAGCTTATCCTAAATGTGCACCATAATAAAAATATGCAAGTGCCATTTTGGTCAGAGAGGCAGCTCACGTACCCTATGCCTGCTTAAGGGGCAGATTAGCCTATATGTCACTCAGTTTAGTGGCTGACCTCTTCTACCAGTTCCTGCTTAAATCCATTAAATCGGTGAAACATCAAGCTGAACTGAAGCAATATATAGCATGGTTTCTAAAAATGTCAAAACACAACTGGAAACTATAAACCTTAGGAAATTAAGTGATAGAGTATTCAAATAACACCCCACTATTAATGAGCATAAAAATACTGCATGCAAGAAATCAGTAGAGAAATGCAAATTAAAACTACTATGAGACATTACTTCACACCAGTTCGAAGGGCTTTCACTGAAAAAACAATGAACAACCAAAGATGATGAAAATGTGGAGGAAGGAAACACTTCTCTAGCATTGCCTGCCTTCACGCAGTTTTTGATTTTCTGCTCCCCTTACAGAACTTTAACAATTCCACTTTAGCATATATGGCTGCAACAAAGAAAGACTCTAAACACATTGATGCACTGCTAAAATCTGGATGACCTCCTTGCTCCTACCACAGTTCTGTAACATAAGTTTTCCTACCTTGACTTTCTTTTATTTTTTGCATAAGCCAGACAAACAAGAGAGATAATTTAGTAAGTTTTTCAGGGTAAATCTAGTTAAACTCTCAGCCAAATCAGTTTTTCATCAGCAAAAGACCATTTTCTGATGCTACTACCACCTTATTAAAGTTGGAAGCCCTAGTAGTTATAATCGTTAGCAGCTGATGCTGCTTAAATTTGCTCACAGTTCCTTCCACCAAGGGAAAAAAACAAGCAAGTTTCTTCCACTATGCAGCACACTTTCCTGTTCCCCATCCAACCTCGCTCCTTAAAATTTCTAAATGCCCATGAATCATTCTCTATTCTGTCCTCAAATCTCACAAATTCTTTTTTCTTTAAATAACTTTTTTATTTTATGTAAAGTTTGTTTTACATATTCCCCATTTATTTCTCATTGACCATGCCACAACCATTTTTTCTTTTTACCCTGGTCTCTCCATTACCCACATGTCATGAACAAAGCCCCACTTCCATTTCTGCTTTTATAACACCCTTTTCCTGGCCCAGTCTCCGCACTTGTATTTAATTTTTTTCGTGCCCTGCTCTGCACAATCTCACAGTTGCTACCACCCATGACGCTCCTCAAACATACTGCTCCTTTACCTGGCTGAGTTTCAATCACTTCCCAGTCTTGATAATCTCAGGGTGGAATTTGCCACCACAATCCTTTTACCTTTCTTTTCAAAGCTCTTGTGGCACTCAAGCCATTTCACAGAAACACCCTTCTCACTACTGCTGTCTCACTGCTGCCATTTTGAAAGAGTTCATCCACATCAGTTGCATACAATCCATTTATCCGTGCCTTCAGCACATAATAGAGTAAAAAAAAATAAAATAAAGGGCAGGTCTAATTGAAAAGAAGATGCATTATAGAATAAATACTGTGAGAAAAGGAAATATAAAAAAATTATTAGAATCCTATATCATCTCTTCGACCAAACTGTTCCTCTGTATTTGAATAACTACTCATGACTAATATACAACATGGAGTTTCCTAAAACATAAGCATGCAATGAGATGCAAAGTGAAAAATGGGAAAAAACACATTGTTAATTTAAAAGCAGTTTGACAGTTTCTGGTTATATGTACTAGCTTTTAGTTTCAAAATGTACATTAGATAGCAGTAGAGGAAGACATTTTTTTGGTGACATTTACCTAGCTGTTATTTTCAGGACATCCATGAGATGGCAGCAGAAAAGTTCGTTTGTTTTTTTCTAGATAGCCCATGGCCGTGTTAATCCAAATGTGTGCAAAACGCAGCAGCAATTGTCCTGGCTTGATGGCTCACTTGGCTGGAGCATTGTCTTGCAATGCAGAGGTGGCTGGTTCAGTTCTTGGCTGGGGCACATACAGAAACAGATCGATGCTTCTGTCTCCTCCTTTATTTCTTTTCCTCTCTCTGGATTCAATAAAAATAGAAAATTAAAAAAGAAAATATTAAAAACAAAAAAATGAAAATAGGGAATATTTTTCCTGCCCACAGCATTCACTGATAATGCAGACGTGCTATTCATTCCTATTTTAAGACCCTTACATGCCTCACCTCACTTAATGTTCCCATTTGCCAAATGAAACAGGGACAATTGCTATCTGCATTTCACAGGTATTTGAACTAAGGATGATTCTAACCTAATTCAAAACCCAGATATTATGGTCCAAGATGGGCCAGGAGAGTGTACTCACACAGCATCCTGGACACATACAGCCATCAGAGTAGTCCTTCCAATTTTTGCATACTGGTTTTTTAAAAAACACCTGCACATAAGCTAATGGTCCATCTTGTCAAGCACTCAACCATTGTAGAGTTGGGGTGGAAATTGGGCAGAAAATTTGATAGGATAAGATAAGATAGGAGGGGAGCGAGGAGGTGGCTTGGCCCTTACCAGGTGCTGAACCAACAACAAATCCCTTAAGAGTGCCCTCCCCACTTCTACACTCTCCCTGTCTAATGGCATTTTAAAATCTGTTCTTCAGTCAAGAGCACTGGTCTGCTTCTTCCCATGTGTCCTTATTTTGATGCTTTACCTGACAGAAGCCTCCTACAGGCTCAGAATTAACTCAAGAGCTGATTTCTGGCTCCAACATTTACAAGCAAAGAAATGAAAACTCAGTCTCATCCTCTGTCAAATGTGGAGAACCACTCCTGCTCAGGTGGCTGTGCGGATTCAGGAAAGCGGTGCTCGTTAGCTCCTGCCAACCATGTGACAAACACTTTCCCTATGTGCTATTTTGACCCATATCTTATAGAACATTCCTATCAGTTTTCTCCTCTCTGCAGCCACCACCACATAGCATGTGGGACCTTGGAGCTCAGGACGGCCCTCTTACACTCTGTCTTTGCCATTCCAGCTTATGTTCAGGCCAATAATATACTTCTCTGGCCAAGCACTTGGAAACCCAGGCTTAGCTGGGGACACCCCCCAAATCCTTGCACTCTCAAAACCTCTTCATTTCTTAGAAACCACAGTCTGAGAAGGGACAATGAGGGGCACCTGAAAAGGAGTGTCACATGGAGGAAAACGGCAGAAGAACTCAGTTCCCATTATGTTCACCATTACTATGACTTGCTCTTGATGTTCTCTAGAAGCAAAGTAGTTATGGCACAGAGGGGTCCGACCCACAGACCACTGGGTTGTTTTCTCTGAACTCCTTCCTGGCATCTTATTGGAGATTCTCAAGATGTAGCAGTAATTCATATGGCCTTACTGGGGTGCCTGTATAGATTAGTTTTTTAAACTTATACATTTTTAAAAATTGATTAATTTTAAGAGTTTTTATTTATTAATTTTAGAAAGAGAAGACAGAGAAGGATGGTGAGGAACAGGAAGCATCAATTGGTAGTTGCTTCTCCTATGTTTCTTGGCCATCAAACTGCGAACAGGCATAGGCTTCATAGTCACTTGATGGAAATTTTTTCATTGCTCCACTGTCCCAGAGTAGGGACTTACCTGTCCTCATGAATCCCTCTCGTTCCCTTGGCCTGAAAACCAAGAGCACTCTTGAAGGCTTATTTCCTCCTCATGTCCCATGTGCAGGTGCCATTTTTTGTTGTGTTTTGGGTGTCATGTAAAGGAGCCACAAAGGAATGAGGCAGCAATAATACTGCAAGTGGAGAACACAAATCTTTTCAGAATTGAGGAGCCTCAGACAAATCAGCTATCCAATTGATTAAGCAGAAACATAACATCATGCATGAGAAACTAACAAGCAGAATTTAGTGTCCAATTTTATTATTTAGTTTTAAAAAACTAATTAGATTTCTCTTGCCCTTTCTGAGACATAACATCAAATCATCTGCTCTCTGTATCCTGACTTGTAGAAAGCTCCAGCAGGGCCAAGCATCATGCACTTGAGGCCTTCCCTGGAAGTGCAACCGCCTTTAGTCATGTATTTTTAGTCTCACATTTTACTGCCTCAGGATGGGAATGGAAATTCAACTGGCGCTTTGGCTTTTCTGCAACAAATAACTGCCTGCTCATAGCAAGTTACATGGGAAAACCAGGCTTCCTCAGAGCCCATCCACATTTTCCTTACTCCCTATCATACCTAGGGTGAGGTTTCACATTCACCCTAACAGAAAAGATGGTCATTCCCGAGCTGACTCATTGAATATGTCCTGCTTTGAACTCTTGAATGTAAGCAAATATTTTCCCATAACAGTACACTGAGACCTGAAGAAGAACACAGAAAACATGTGACCCTACATATTAATTGGTGTATAACACTATATTACTACTCAATCCTCAGAGGTTAACTCACTGCATTAATGGGGTGTGGTTTCTACATTTCCAGGCCAGTCATTCCGGTTCCAGAATAATGTTTGAACATGTGTTTCTTACCCAGGTTGGGACAATTGCAGTGTATGCAGACTCTTTGGATTGTCATGAGTCTGGGCTGAGGGAGGGTCTTAAGGGCAGGCAGTGAGTGAACAGAATGCAGAACAATAAGCACCCGCAATGCAAGGACAATTCTGAAAAACAAAATAAAACACAGAATTTTGCACAACTAGAGAAGAGATGCATTCCATTATGAAGAGTCAATAATTAAAACAGTAGGATAATGACACATGAATAGACCAAGTGACAAAATAGAAAAGAATGCCCAGTAATACCTGCACATCCGTATAAAAATTTTGTCTGAGATATCTTTTTAGTAGCATGGAAACAACATGCATTATATTATAAATTCTGTGAGAAAAGTAAATAAAAATATTGGAGCCTTATATCATAACCTTGACCAAACTCCATTCCATTTAGATTTTAATGACTATTTATTACTAATATAGGACATGGAGTCACCTAAATTCTGAAACATAGAGGACAGAGATAGACTAAGGTTGGTTGAGGCCTCGGGTGCAGAAGAAATACTGGGTCCCTTGTCATTAGAAAAAACTCTCAAGTTAAGCTTTTGTGAGGCCATTCAAAGTTGGGGCCAAGGTACATGCTTGGTGTTCCCACCGTTAAATCTACCTCTGATAAAGGTACAAAGAGATTGAAAATGAAAGAATGGGTAAAGACACATAGGTGGTACAAAAGTATGTTTACATTTTTTAGTATGTCAAACTGTTATTTGTGTGATTACTATTTATGAACAATTGTGTTGTTTCCATATGAACAAATGTGAACTTTTTCTCACATTTATCTGTATTACATGCAAAATTATATAATAGCATACAGTACACTTCAGGACAAAATGCACTAACAGAAATGAACAGCACTTCATATCAGTGACTTCAATTAACTAGGGAGTTCCAAATTGCTCTGTGCTAATAACATAAATTCTTCTATACAGAGGAGATCTACAAGAAAAAATAAACAAATACATAATCATAACAGATTTAACACAATGCCTCTCCCCTTCCAGACTGAGCATGCCTATTTCAGAACCAATATGTCCCACATAAGCAGATGGTGGTGCAGTGGATATAGATTCACACTGGGAAACAGAGGACACATGTTCAAACCCTGAAGATGCTGGCATGAGTCGGGCTCACCAGCTTGAGTGGGCAAAGTTGTTGTATTGAGCATGGGATCATAGACATGACCCCCATGGTTGCTGACTTGAGCAAGGGGTCACTCTCCCTGCTGAAAACCTCCTGTCCCCCATCAAGGCAAACATGAGAAAGCAATAAGGAACAACTAAAGAGACTAAGGAGCCATAATGAAAAATTGAATATTTTCTTCTCTTTCCCTATCTGTCCCTCTAGCTATCTCTGTCTGTCTCTATCACACACACACACACACACACACACACACACACACACACACACACAATTGATAGATTCCCAGAAAACAAATCACTAATGATACACAAAACTGTACAGAAACGACAAATTGGAATCAACATTTGTAGACAATCCTCTCTACAAAACCTTTCCATTGGACCTGCCCTGAGGTGTGATTTCCAAGATTCACACGAGATGGCAGCAGAGAAGCACATGTAACAGAGACCATTATTGTATGTTCTATGGAGCAAGTTTCAGCAAACTTCAGAGGATTGAAATGATATCAAGTATGTCTCTTGCTTTCACCACAGTAAATGTTGAAACAAGTAGCAAACAGTAACTAGAAATTCCTTATATTTACAAGTTATAGAAGTATCTTCTAGATAGCATTGGATTCAACACTGATAGATAAAATACAACAACTAACTGCTGCATTTTTCCAGGTGAACTGCTCTGAGCTGACATTCTCAAGGTGCACAAGAGGTGGCAGAAGAGAAGCGCACTTGGAAAACATTTACCACAGACAATCCTGTATGTTCTTTCAAGCAAGTTTCAACTACCTCAAACCTTTGAAATAAAATAAAGCATGTTTCTTGTTGACATTACACTTAATCTAGTAATAAGCAATAGAAACTATTAATAAAAAACCCTTCCTTTGTTAAGTTAAGAAATTCACTCCTAAATAACCCCCCCCCTCAAAATCACAATTCAAGTTACAAAATACTTCAAAATAAAGGGAAATAAAAACTACATAAGAAAACCTATGAAAAAATGTAGGGATGTATATATTTTAGGGAAAAAAATCTTAAAATACACAGCCTTTTTTTCCATAATAAGTACCAGAATACTAAAAAAATCCAGAGAAAGTAGAAAAGAAAATGTTCACAGCCTGAGCAGGTGGTGGCGCAGTAAATAGGGCATTTGACTGTAATGCAGGGGACCCAGGTGTAAGATCCCAAGGTCGCCACCTTGAGCATGGGCTTTTCTACAATATATCTTACAGTAGGAAGGAATTAACAAGAAGAATTCATTATGTTTGATCCTAGAAAAGTGGGTGTCATCATTGAAGACTTATGATAGAATGGATATTAGAGACTGCATGCCTGAATCCTTCCAGAGCAGTCCCACTACATTATATCATAGGGTTTGTCCCCCTAAAGTGTCAGCCCCAAGAAGGCAGGGGTGGGTAAATGTAGGTTAAATTACCAGTCATCATTACATAAAAACTTCAAATAGTTTTTATCTTGACATTTTTATACCTGAGGCTAAATGTATCTTCCCACTTTAACCATATCAGTTAAAGCCCTTTACCACTGTGCTGACAGAGGACCAGCCAGTTCCTGGGGTTATTCTGTCATGGCTACATGTCAAGAGTCTTCATTGAATCACAAATCCTGCTTTATTCAGGGCATGAAAGAAAAAAGAAAACTTATGTGTCAAAAATCAGTATATTACTTTACAATAATAAATATAACTGCTTAGGAGAACAGATTATGCCAGTTGCCAAGCTTGGCATCTTGTATGACACAGAGTTCAAAGTCTCAGTAATGACATTTGATTTTCAAATCATCGAAGTCAGTGCCTCTTTGCAGCCTTGCAAGAGTTCTATTCAATGTCAGCCAGAAGAAATGTCCTGCTTGCCCTTGACCAAGCTTACCTTTCTCAGAGTGCCATTTTACACTTAACAGGCTTCTAAGTAGAATAATGAATCTCCACTTTCAGTCCCCATTGAGTCCTTGCTGGTCTTTCCATTAGTTCTCATTTTTTAAAACTGATCGGGTGAAGCCTTGATTTCTAAAGCAAATCTCATGAGGGTACTGAACAGTATGTGTACAATCAATAGGTTGAGCTTAGTGCCATAAAACTTAAGGGGGCTCTTTCTATATAAAAATTTGTACTTATAGACATCTGAAGATTAATAAAAAATTAGTATCCCATGAAAGAAGCACATCTCTTCAAGAAAGTTATTATACAGTAGTTCATCATCAAATGTTTTAATTCTAAAAAGTATATATCAACTCAAATTGGTGAAGATATAAACAACAAAATAAATAAATTACACACATTCTCTAAAAAGGGAAATTCAAATGACATAAATCTTCTGTGACATTTTTACTAATATTCATCCATATCAGAATGTATGAGTTGAAAAAAAATAATGGATTTTTAGGCAAATCTTACAATGGTGTTCAAATTGACCTTGTTAGGCCAAAATAACCAAACTGTTAGTGCACAGTTTATCAGGACATTAGAACATGTGATCAAACAAGTAAGTTTTTTTTCTTTTTTGTGACACAAAGAGAGAGGGAGAGAGAGAGAGAGAGAGAGAGACAGATAGGGAAAGAAAGGCAAAAAAAGAGAGAGATGAGAAACATCAATTCTTCATTGCAGCACCTTAGTTGTTCATTGATTGCTTTCTCTTATGTGTTGATAGGGAGGCTACAGTGGAGTGAGTGACCTCTTGCTCAAGCCAGTTTCCTTGGGCTCAAGCCAGCAACCATGGGGTCATGTCTATGATACCACACTCAAGCCAGAGACCCCACAAGTGTAAAACTTTCTACTATAACATAAATAAGATATGAGGATATAAAGTAAAACATGGCAGTCTGACCAGTGGTGGTCCAGTAAATAGAGCATCAACCAGAAACACTGAGGTGCCTGGTTGGAAACGTAGTGGTTATTAGCTCAAGCATGGGATCAACAATATGATCCCAAGGTTTCTGGCTTGAGCCCAAGGTTTCTGGCTCAACATAAGCACCACACTCAAGGCACATATGAGAAGCAATCCATGAACAACTAAAGTGACTGGACACCTTTCTCTTTTAGGCATGACCCTTTCCACAATTACACATGAAAGAGTGGGGCATGAATTCACTAAAGTTTTTATTTCTGAGTGTTGGGAAAAAAGTCCTGTCACATCAAGACTGGATAAATGTATGATTATCACATCTTTGGTTATTAGGATTGAGAAGAGGGTCCCTATAGTAATCGAAATCTCTATGAGAAAATAGAAATCAGTAACATAATTTATAAAAACATAGTATCTTTGCTTTATAGGCAGATAAAAATTTATAATATCTTATCTGGTGCTACACAGTATAGAAAAAGTTTGTGTTTTTTTTTAAAAAAAGTAAAATAGAACCAAATTTGCATCAATAACAACAATTTATACTTTAAGACAAAACTAATTCCTGTGTGCTCTTGGTCAGGGAGCAGGGATTACACTAAGCCTCTATCAAAGCTCACGCAGCAGGCTTCTGCTGACAGTTTCTTTTTTTAAAAAAAAAGATTTTACTTATTCATTACAGACAGGGGAGAGAGAGAGAGAGAGAGAGAGAGAGAAGGGGGAGGAGCAGGAAGCATCAACTCCCATATGTACCTTGACCAGGCAAGCCCAGGGTTTTGAACCGGCAACCTCAGCATTTCCAGGTTGACGCTTTATCCACTGCACCACCACAGATCAGGCCTGCTGACAGTTTCTAATCCTGCCCCTCTGTCTGAGGATGTGGTTGCCCGTGACCAGGGCACTCAGAGAAACCACTAGCACAATGGCCCCACTCAACAACCAGGATATCGGGAGGTAATGTGGATAAAGGCTTGCTTGCCTTTGCCAGGGGTTTGGTGCCAGCATTAGCTCGTGTGGGTTGAGCCGCTGTGGGCACACTCTTTCCTTGGCTTGAATATCTATGCTTTAGCCCAGCTCCTTCTATGCCCAAGCCCTCACTTTTTCTCAGTTCCAAGTGAAAGAGCCCTTGCTCAGTTTAGTGAAGAAGGTGGAGTGTTCCATTCTTCATTTTATTTCTTTCAGGGTAGATTATATATTTAGCCACCTCTTCACCCAATCATACCTTTGTTCTTTGTGTAGGAGTTACAGACACTCCTGCAATTTTCTGTCTCTAGTTTTAGAAGTTGTTGAAGTTTTGGAAAGAGGTATTGAGAGTGCTTTGTATGGTGCTATTTCTGATATCACCCTCAAATTTATAATTATAAATTTGAAAACAAAATGCTATTTTTATAATACAAAATGCATACAAAGATCTTGCTCATGAGAAATATATAAAAACAATTCTTAAAATAAAGGAACAGTATGGTGGGAAAAAATGAGGCAAATTATAAATTCTTTTACATTTAAGATGACCTGAGTTAAAAAATCTTACAAGAAAGAGAAAGTATAGCCTGACCCATGGTGTTGCAATAAATATGCATTGACCCTGAAGGCTGAGGTTGGTTGCAATTTGAAAGCCCAAGGTCGCCAGCTTGACCACTGTGGCATCAACGAGATCCAAATTGTGGCTTGAGCCCAAGGGTCATGGTCTTGAAGCCTGAAGTTGCTAGGGGCTTGACGTTCCTTTTCCCCTCACCCACCCATTCCTGTGCAGGCAAATACAAAAATCAATCAATGCAGAACAAAAGTGAAGAAATGATGACTCGATGCTTCTCTCTTTCTCCCTCTCTATTCCTTCCTATCTCTTAAAAAAAGAAAGAAAAGAAAAAGTATAAAATAACTATAAAGAAAATAAGTATAAGTATATGCTGAAACAAAAATATGTGAGTAATTAACCTCTAAAAGTAAAGCAGGTAAGTTTTCACTGAAGAGGTGATACTTAAATACAGTCTTGAAGAATTATCATTCACTTACTAATGTGCAAACATTTATTTGGTTTGCTTATGTTCCTCAAACCCTTCACAATCTTAAGGAAAGTTGTCAATACCAGCCCTTGACAAAATTTTGGGAGATGACTTCTGAACTCTTGGAATTTTATACCTGATCACTACTTGGCCTTTTGCCTAAGCTCCAGTGTACTATGTGTAAAATGTTACACCTTGTAAGAATGTTTTGATATGCCTGAGGTCTTGGGCCATGCTGTATTCAGTTTGAATTCTGGGTGGTTTGACTTCAAGGAGATGGTGTCAGTAATGTGGAGGTTGAATCCCAATGGGACTTAAAGCCACCCAATAAAAGACCATAGGTACAAAATCTCTGGCAAGTTTTCTTCACTGGCAATACTCCTATAAACTGTCCCACATTGTTACTAATTAATTAAGCATCTTCATATGACTGTATTAAAAAAAGATACTTTGAAGCTTGTGCCTGCTTCCTCCTGAATTTCATAACATGCACTATTTCTCTTTGCTAATTTTAATATATGTCCTTTCACATTAATAAAACACAACCATGAGTATAACAGTTTTCTGAATCCAGTGAGTCTAAGACAATCACTGAGACTGAAGGTCGTCCTGGAGATACCTAACTCAACCAGGATAGAAAAATACAGCATATAAACTAAGAAAAGCAGGTGCAAAGATTTCAAATGAATAAATGGAGTCTATAAATATAGAAATATAATTAAATATACATTTATTTTTACATATACATATATATATACATAAATTAAAAAATTAATAAATTTGCAACATCTAAATTAAGGAACATTTTTGTTGAAAACAAAAAATGAGAAAAAGACATTCTGTTCTGAGCATGAAAACACCCAATATCACAAACGACTCTATTGTACCTGTTAAAATGAGTGACTTGATAAAAGTATTATCAGGTGTTTTGGAAGTTTTGAACTCAATAAGCGATTCTCAGAGTCTTTAAATTTTTACATCCATCTGGCAAGCTGACATCACTGTCAATGAAAACAAAAAAACATCGTTTTCTCATTTCAATTTCTGTTGAATTACCATTATGGAATTTAGAAGATACACAATACTGAAAACAATTCAGCTAGAAAAGGGGGCAAGGCACACATCAGAATTATGCAATTTTAAGAAATGTACATGCAAAGGAACATATGAAAAATATGAAGAAACCCATCCAGTGTACACAAGGAGTGGTGGGATACATCTTAGAAAGACTCTTATTATCCATAAAGATTTTCCTAACGAAGCTAAATTTAGAAACTTGAGGCATGAAATGAAGTCTCAAGGAGACACCAGGAAAAAAAATTAAAGTTTGTAGAGATTAGCAAATCCTACCTTTTTAAAAAGAATTTAGTGAGAGGACAGGAGGTGGAGGCAGACTGCTGCATGTACCCTGACCAGAATCCACACAGCACGACAAATAAGGGGTGATGCTCTGCAAATACAGGGCTTCTGCTCCATTGCAACTGGAGTAATTTATTAGTGCCTCTGGCAGAAGCCAAGAAGCCATCCTCAGCGCCTGTGGACAACTCATTTCAATCAAGCACATGGGAAGAAGAAAGAGAGAACTGAAAGGGGAATGTGTGGAGAAGAAGAAGGGTGAGTCTCCTTTATTCTCTGACCCAGAATTGAACCAATGGTCCGTATGTTGGGTTCTACCCACTGCACTAACCAGCCAGGGTTGCCATTTGTATTTATGAGCAAGTATACCATTGTAATAAGCATATTTGTTGAATGTGCCCCCAAATCAATCTCACTCAGTGTGCCAGTTATCATGGTTAAGTTTTGGTGATTATACAAAAATAAAACCCAAAATCAAAAACCAAATTTCTGACCAGTTTTATGTATAAAGTCTCTAAAAACAGATTCCATTACTTCAAATCTCAAGTTTTGAGAGTCCCATTCATGTCTATTACATTAATTTCTTTTAACTGTCAATTCACTAAAAAGTATAATTATGGGAAATGGTAGTGAGGGAGATGTTTTTTTTAACAAGATAGAAAGGAGAGAGAGGGAGGCAAAGAGTGAGACAGAGAGTGTAAGGAATGGAAAAGACAGGAGGATAGAAATGAGAAGCATCAACTTGTAACTGTGGAACTTTGGTTAACCTTTGATTACTTCTCTTATGTGCATTGAGAGTTGGGGGGCTACAGAAGAGTGAGTAATTCTCTGCTCAAGCCAGCAACATTGGGCTTAAGACATTGACATCTGGGCTAAAGCCAGAGACAATGGAAAATTATCCATGTTTCCATGATCAAGCTGGTGACCTCACACTCATGACAAATACCTTAGGGTTTCAAACCTGGGCCCTCAGCATCCAGATCAACACTCTATCCTCTGTGCCACCACCAGTTAGGTAGAAGACTCTTCTTAACAGACCAAATCACAAAAATCTACAAACTATTTTATCTCTACTGTGTTAAAAAAATTTAGTTCCAGTAAATTTACCAGTGGCTTTTCACTGAAAATGAATGACTAAGCAGATGTGGAAAGACCATCTGACTTTTAAAACAAACACAGAAATGTCTGCTATATAACAAATCATAAGTAAAAAATATATAATTAAGTTCGCATCCCAGAAGGCAAAGATTTGAAGTACTGAAAACAAAAAGAAAATTTCACAGCTCAAGAGGTGAGGCATTGATGCCAGTGGAAATAGGACAAGGCTTTAAAGGTAAAACTAAACTACCTACCTAAGCCACATGGCAGGCTAAAACCTTTTTTTATCCATGCAGTCATCCACAAGAACTTAGAATGCCAAACATGCTTCTTGTATAGATACATAATGAGAGTTTCTATTATCTGCACAGTACAAAGAAGGCCAACTCAAAAAAAAAAGTCTTGACTATTAAGAAGCTGATCTATGAGTTCCAAGCAGGTAAACTTGGAGAAATTTGGAATAGTGGCACAGCACACTTAGAGGGTAAAAATGGCCACACCATTTCCCACATATCTTGCCCTATGATCCTCTTCCTTCAAGCTGTTCCTGAGTCACAAGCTTTTCAAATGAACAGGTAACTGCTTTTATTTTTTATTATATTAATTTTAATTGGATGACATTAAATAATCAGGGTATATATGCTCAAAGAAATCATCTCCTGGTTATCTTGTCTTTCAATTATGTTGCATACCCACCACTCAAAGTCAAATTGTCCTCTATCACCTTCTATCTGGGGTTTTTTTGTGCCACTTTTTCCCTTCCTTTTCATCTCTATCCTTCCCCCTTGGTAACCACCACACTCTTTTCCATGTCTCTTCTCTTAGTCTCATTTTTCTGTCCAACCTATGTATGAAATCATTCAGTTCTTAGTTTTTTCTGATTTACTTATTCTACTTTGTATAATGTTATCAAAACCATCCATTTTGCTTTTAATGATCTGATGCCATTATTTCTTATGCATGACTAGTATTCTATAGTATATATGTACCACACTTTTTTATCCATTCATCTATTGAACGACTTTTTGGTTGCTTCCATATTTAGCCACTGTGAACAATGCTGCAATGAACATGGGGCTGCATGTGTTTTTACATACCAGTGTTTTTGAGTTTTTGGGGTATATACCCAGTAGAGGGATAATTTGTGTTAAAGGGGCCAACAACACAGGGGGAAAAAAAAGCCATTTCATCAAATGGTGCTAGGAAACCTGGAAGGCCACATGAAAAAGAATAAAACCTGACTACAGTTTGTCCCCTTGTACAAAAATTAATTAAAAATGCATCAAAGACATAA